>NC_140172.1:29553255-29793255 GCF_963971535.1 Notolepis coatsorum | reverse complement strand
TAGGGAGCACACCAGAGGGGTTCAGCCGTTTCATCATTCTGCCGTTCGGTTGAAATTGACAAGTGATTGACAAGGGGCCCTCTGATTGGTCAGTTTAAATTATGTTCGATTCATCACACCGGCACGCGTCTATTCTTATCCTAACGGATTTATGCTTCCGCGTTCGCGTTTTGCGAATCTGATTGGCCACTGACGTTTCTGGTGCAATCTGATTGGCCACTGATGTTTCTGGTCATGTGACATGTGCGCCCAATCGCGTGACGCTCCCATTTCCGCATCGAACAGCAGCAAACTACCTAACGCCTAGTTTATCACTGGTTAAGCTTAGGCGACTCTTTCGAAGTTGGTTAAGGTTAGAGTTTTGAATCAGGGCTGGCGTTCTATCGCCCTGCTCTAAGACAAACTCTAACCTTAACCAAACCTTTGCAATTACTGTACGGAGCTTAACCGGCGAAATAACTTGCCATCACACGATTGGCGCGACCAGAAACGTCAGTGGCCAATCAGAGCGCAAAACGTGAACGCGGAAGCATAAATCCGTTAGGATAAGAATAGACGCCACCGGCACATCCAGGTACTCTGCTTCTGTGTGTCTTGATAATCTTCGGTGGTATTCATTCCCTGTGTTCCCTCTTCTACAAATTCAAATTAGCCCATGTTCAAAATTTCGTTTCTAAAGTATATCATCTAATGAATTATTCATACATAAGAATGATAAATAGCCTAAATATGAAATTGAAACTCATAACATATAAATAGATTTCCCCCCTGAATAATAATATTAATATCTGTGTAATAAAAATGTCTGTGTTTTCCCAAATTCATATTCAGGCACATCCCTATTGTCCACCAAGATGTATGTAATGGTGGTTTAATGTAATATTAGGAACAGTGGCAGTGCTGCTGCAAACAACACATAGGCTTTTGAAACGCATGCCGTCTCCTAATTGGGCTGTTTTTAGGTTAACAGACTTGAATTGTAATATACAGTAATTCAATTGTGTTCAAAAACCGACGTGAAATAAGATATTCTGAACTTGTTGGATTTGAAAGATAAATAATTACAAAAATGTGATCAGCACAGAGGAAACATGTTTACACCACTCTCCCAAACCTTTGCAATTACTGTACGGTGCCTTTGAAAAGCGTTTAGTCCCCTTCCCTTCTCTCCACATTTTGTTGTTTTTATAGACTGAATAAAAAATGTATTACATTGATTTGATAGAGCGAAGATAAAGGTCTCATTGAAATCAGAGATTGCGAGTAATCCGAGCATACCAGCCATGCTAGCTCACTGGAAAACAGACCAGCCATGTCATGCTGTTGATCACACCATTCTACTAGATCGTCTCCAACACGGGGTTGGTGTCAGCACTGCACTAGCATGGTTCTCCTCCTATCTCACAAATAGAAGCTTTGCTGTCAATATTGCCAACTGCTCCTCCCCCTCAACCTCCCTCTCCTGTGGGGTCCCGCAAGGGTCCATCCTTGGCCCGATCCTGTTCTCTCTTTACATGCTACCCCTTGGTTCAATCATTCAGAAGCACAACATCTCCTTTCATTGTTATGCTGACAACACACAGCTTTATGTCTCTCTGAAACCCAATAACCATGTCTTTACTTAACAGTCTCATGTCCTGCCTTGATGACATTAAATGTTGGTTGGCACAAAACATTTTACAACTAAATGAAAACAAATGTGAAATAATCCTCTTCGGTCCCCCAGACGCTGTCAAGTCAAGTAATTTATTTATAAAGCACGTTTAAGAACTCACGTAGGGAACTTAACACAGGAAGGAATTCAGGGGGAAGACAAATACTTGATTAAGATATTACTAGTAGCAGCCAAGAAAGCATTGACGAAAATGTGGTATAGAGTAGAAGCACAGACGAGGGAACAATGGACAGAGATAGTGGGTGGGATACAGCAAATGGAGAGAATCACACATAGGCTGAGGCTACAAGACGAGAAGTTTTTAGTCAAAATGGGAGAAGTGGGAAGAGTATAGGAAGAAAAGAAACGACATCACAGGAGAGCGAAAAGGAGACAAGAAGAGAAATCGAAATGAAAATAAACTATGAAGGTACCAAAGAACCCATGTCACTTTATTCTTTTATCTCTTTTCTTTTTTTTGTTTTCCCTTTTCCCTTTAGTTAAATTATTTTAGGTCAACTCTTCATTTGATTTTGATATTATTTTCTACTATCAGCTATATCTTTTAGTTCTTATCTGTCAAATTGTATTGTACTGTCTTTTATAATTTTGACCGCCAATTGTATTGTTGTATGTGGATGTTTGTTTGTAAATCAAAAAATGTAAGTATACATTTAAAAAAAAAAAAAAAAAAAATATAATAATAATAATAATAATAATAATAATAATAATAATAATAATAATAATAATAATAATAATAATAATAATAATAATAATAATAATAATAATAATAATAATAATAATAATAATAATAATAATAATAATAATAATAATAATATAAAATACAAAAATACAAAAAAGCACAGCAGGAAAAGACAGTACATTCAGAGAATATCGCCTCTCTTTTTGAGTCTGGTGCGGGGGGCAGCCGAGCCTGGTTGGAGGATCTTAACCTGGGTGCTGAGTAGGGGGTGATGAGCTCGGTGATGTATAGGGGTGCTGCACCCGATAGTGCCTTAAAGGTCAGGAGGAGGATTTTGAAGTCTATTCTAAGTGGGACTGGGAGCCAGTGTGGGGAGGCTAGGACTGGTGAAATGTGTTCTCTCTTTTTGGTGCCGGTAAGGAACCTAGCTGCTGAGTGTTGTACCATTTGGAGGCGGGACATGGCTGCCTGACTAATGCCGGTGTAGAGGGCATTGCAGTAGTCAAGGCGAGATGTGATGTCACCACCCTTACCAACAGTCTTGGCAACCTGTCGTCCCTAGGTGTCATTTTTTATCCCCAATTTAAAGCTGCGGTTACACCTTTCGTTTCATTTTCGTTTCATTGTCAATGCGTTTCGCCGCGACGTCGCAGTCTCGAGTCACACTTTCGTTTTTGTCACCTGAGCACACTGATGTAGTACACTGCCAAAGCAGTAGGTGGCAGTAGGTGGCAAACATGAAGGCAATTTCAACCAATCAGAACTTGAATGTGCCAATACACTTCCTGGAAGCTCCAGCAAAGAAAATGTCAACAAGGCAGGCGCCTATGGGCGCCACCATCTTGCCTATTTACTCAATGCAGCAATTATTTTTCAGCAAAGCCTAATAAAAGTGCAATAAACAAAACGGATACATTCACTGTGTGTTCTGCCTGTCATTTGTTGATGAAACAAAACTAACATCAACACAAGTGACCACCAAGAGCGGATAGTTTAGTCTAAAAAAAGATCGGTAGCATTGTTAGCTGCATGCTAACGTCAATGGAGTATGCCATTATAACAGTATAGCATTGTGGCTAGAAGCTAACGTTAGCTCACGCTATTTAGCCAGCACCAAACTGATGATATCGAGAGCTATCAGTAGTTAGATAACATTAGAGACAACGCTGTGTGTATTAAACAAAGGTGAATAGATGACTGGGCCATTTTGTTTAATGCTTGTTAAGTTGAAAGAGGAGCTTTGAGCTAACAGGATCTGATAGCTCACGTTAGCCAGCTGCTCATGCAATCGGTAATGCTAGCAGAATGAATGGATGTAAACTTTATTTAACATATTGCATATGGGCAGGGCCGCCTCAGGGGGTGCGGTCGCACAGGGCCTCGCGGGAAGGGGGGCCTCGCAAAATAAAAAATAAAAAAAAATAAAAATAAAATATTTTTTATTTTTTTATTTTTTTATTTATTTTTTTTATTTTTATTTTTTTTTGCGAGGCCCCCCTTCCCGCGAGGCCCTTTTTCATCACAGACCTAAAATCTAGTTTTGCTTATATGCTTATATATTTCACATTAGACACATTTGTAGAATGTGTCTGACTTGTTCCTGGGTCTGCAGACATACTCACTATTGGAGCTCAGCCTCTGGGGTTCTGCAGCAGACATACTATTGGTTTCAACGAAGGGAGTGGTTTTACTTACATCATGTGTAGTACGCCGGCGTGAGTCAGCTGCGTTTGACTATTTCGCGCGTGCAGCTTTTGACTATTATGCTTAGTTATGCCAGCCAAGACGAAGAAAGAGGTCGGTCATTATCAGTCGGTCGGTCACCAAGGAACGTTGACGAAAGGCCTCTCGCTAGCGGGACAAATGGCCGGAGCCTTGTCATGGTATAGCCATGATGATGTCGGCTAGTAGCTAGCTTAGCTAAAGGCTAACTAGCGTTAGCTAACCTAGAGACAGCGCATACAGCCAAGATGAAGAGGATGGTCGTTTGGCAGATGAACTTCGTCAACTCCACGCGGTTGTCTCCATCCTCTTGGACGTTTGGTGAGTTTTTAACCTATTCTATTAACTCTATTCTATTCCCGCCGTGGACATCTCTATCTCTCTCTCTCTGGAGCTAAACTGGCCGACTAGCTGTTGTAGTACTACTAGTAGCTAACGGTGTGTGGCCTGGTGTCAGCACCTGTATGTAGCCGCATAGCTTGCTTCTGCGTTAGCTAATGGTTAGCGATAGCCTGGTTGAGCTAACTGTTAGCCAGTTAGCTGTTTAGCTACGACGTTAGCTGCCGGCTGCGCTCGGCTGGGAACGTTCGTTTGATGCTATCAGTTAGCCTTGAGTTAGCTGTTAGCTTGTGCTACGACCATTGACATTAGCCGTGAGAATAGCAGGGGGTTATTTTTGTCCCGCCAGCGAGAGGCCTTTCGTCAACGTGGAGACCTGTGTTGCGGCCTATCGCCCTGCGTTCCTTGGTGCAGGTAAGATTAATGAAAATCATGACATTACCCCACTCTTCCTTCCTTCCCCTCCCGAATGTTTTGTTAATAACAATGTTTTTTTCCAGGCAAAACATATGTTACTTCACAACATTTGGAGATACGACATGTGCTGTGTGTGAATTCATTGTCTTGGTCGTTTGTGTAGCTTGGGTAGCGTTGGGCCGTTGGCCAAAGCTGTGTGTGGCCTGGTGTCAGTAGCCTACCTGGCTAGCCTTTAGCTGTCGGCCATTGGCTCCTTGCTGCTTTGTTTTCTCTGGTATAGACCCTCTTCTCTTTGGATTTAAGTGTTGATCTTTGTCCTTTTGGATCTATGTATATTCATGTTGCCTTTGTGAAGTTATCTTTTCCTTCTGTTTTGTTCTTTCATTAAAAGTTGAATATCCTTTAGGGGGTCATCTTTGCTTATCTCTCTCATACATGCTCTCTCTCTAACACACATGCTCTCTCTCTCTCTCTCTCTTTCTAACACACACAGTCTGCCTATGGCGGCCTTTCTCGATGGCTAGGCTGTGCTCGCTGAGTCTGTACCTAGTCAAGGATCTTCAGTCACAGTGCTCAGGTATTCTGCCACTGTGTACTCTCTGTTTAGGGCCAAATCGCATTTCAATTTCTTTCCAATGTGTCTCTCTCTCTGTACACTGTATATTGACTGTAGAACGGGAGCTCTCTCTCGCTCTCTCTCTTGCTATATGTTGACTGTATCATGCCCAGCCTCGGGCAGCGCTATTATTTACGAATATGTTGACTGTATGAAAAAAAAAATATATATATATATATATATATTTTTTTTTACCTTTTGGGGGGGGGGGCTCGCGTTTAAATCTCGCACAGGGCCTCGCATTTCTCCCAGGCGGCCCTGCATATGGGTACAATACGGCTCAATACAAACAATTGTTAAGGGAATGCAGACTGTTGTAGCTTGGACTGGGATCCTTATAACAATAATTTGACAACACATGGTAGCTGCAGCTATTTGGGACAGCTCTGCCTCTGTCCCAAACACACACACACTCTGTTGTCACCGGAAGGGCACGCAGATGGTATCTACTGCGCATGGGCGTTTTCGCAACAACGGCTCCGTGCAGACTACACGGCTGTTGTCGGCGCGTTTTTTAGGGGTTCTCCAAAACGCAAACACAATTTAGCGTTTCAGCCGTATCCAAAGAAAAAACGCCAAAAAACGCATTTCTGTGTAATAGGGAATGAAATGTATTCAAAAACGTATAAAAACGAGCCACAAAAACACTAGTCTAACCCCTGCCTAAGTTCGACAGACAAGTGAACTCAGTGGTGAAGGCATGTTTTTTCCAACTACGAACCATTGCTAAACTCAAAGCCTATCCACACTTTCATCTCATCTAGATTAGACTACTGCAACTCCCTCTATATAGGCATCCGGAGGTCTAACCTTAAGCTCAGGGGGGGCCGTGCCTTTGCTGTCGCAGCCCCTGAACTGTGGAACAGCATCCCCACAGGGGGGGCCGTGCCTTTGCTGTCGCAGCCCCTGAACTGTGGAACAGCATCCCCACAGGGGGGGCCGTGCCTTTGCTGTCGCAGCCCCTGAACTGTGGAACAGCATCCCCACAGGGGGGGCCGTGCCTTTGCTGTCGCAGCCCCTGAACTGTGGAACAGCATCCCCACCTCCATTAGGCTTGCCCCCTCGACAGATGCCTTCAAATCTAGACTCAAAACCAGGGGTGTAAAAAGTACCCAGAAATTATGCTTAAGTGAAAGTATGGGTACCGTCTCAAAATTGTACTCAAGTAAAAGTCAGAGTATCTGGCTAAAAACACACTTGAGTAAAAGTCAAAAAGTGTCTACTTTTAAATGTACTTAAGTACTAAAAAGTTAAAGTAAAAAAATAAATGTATGACTGTCTATTCTTCTGATAGCAGGTGTTTAATCAAATATCCCTGCTTTCTGGTCTAGCACAAGGACCAATCAGCATGGGTATGGGCGGGTTCATTTTCCATTGATGGGGATTTGATTGGCTGTTTTTAAATAAAGTAGTTGGACCTGCAAGATTTGTACTTTGTACTTTGTAGGTCTGCATTTTAAATGTAAGGAGTAAAAAGTATGTTTTTTTTCTCTGAAATGTAATTGAGTAAAAGTACAAGTATACAAACCTAATAATACTAGAGTAAAGTACAAATCCCCCAAAACAGTACTTACGTATTGTAACGAAGTACAATTACTCAAATACTTTACACCCCTGCTCAAAACCCACTTCTACCTATTAGCTGTTCACTGACTCATGCCCTGTTTTCCTGTGTGTTTGCTTGTGTGCCCTCCCGTAAAACTGAGATGTGATTGTTGTCTAGATGTATCTATGTGTATCTACCCTCTGTACAGCACTTTGGTTGACATGTGTCATGTTAACTGTGCTCTATAAATAAATCTGATTGATTGATTGATTGATTGATTGATTGATTGATTGATTGATTGATTGATTGATTGATTGATTGATTGATGCTAGCTCACTGGAAAACATACTGTGGGTTTTCTTTTTTGGATACACCTTAGCTGGTCTGTTATTCAGGGTCAAAACAGAATAATGAGAGACATTAGACACAGAATGAGAGTTCAAAAATATCTTTTGTATTTAATGAAAGATCAAAATCATAATTACATAATTACAGTGGTCCATGGAGCAATTCCCAATAGGCTTCAGAGTTAAAGCAAGGCAGCGGAAGATGGCGAAAATAATAGCAGGAAGTAGAGACCATCTACTTCTAGCCCTCAATCTTATACTCTCCTTGGTCCATAGGCGTTTTCACTTACAAGCCAATCCCATACATTGCATCTGGGCTTTCCCACACAATCTAGGTCCATGTATTTGGCTGACGTGTCTCCCCCACCCCATCTAGCTAAATGTTCACGTCGACCCAGAAATAACTAAATGTATATGTGCTGGCCTTGAAAATGGCCACTGAACCAGGTGAGGCCTACTTACAATCTGTCATACAGTAATTCACACACTCAATACCCTGCTGCATCAATAACGATTGTACATAATACGATTTAATAATAACTTTTAACTTAGATCAGTGTCCCCAATTTAATAAAGTAATTACAAAGTCAATTAACTGCTCTCAAGTCAGAAAATATTTTCCACAATACCAGCCATGTCATGCTAGCTCACTGGAAAACATACCAGCCATGGCATGCTAGCTCACTGGAAAATAGGGTAAATTATGCCCCAAAGTTTAACTAGATTTTGCCTGGAAGAAAATAGGTATGGACATTTTCAGAGGTCCCTTGACCTCTGACCTCAAGATATCTGTCTCCTCTTTACAGTTGTGTCCAATTCATGCTAGTCCCATGTGGTTTTAGGCCAAAACCATGCAGTTTCTTGCACGCAGTACAAATGTAATTTTGGGGAATTTCTGTATTTCAATTTGAATAAATGTTAAACTAATTCTAAAGTGTTTTCACATTTTCACTATGTTGATGGCACAAAAATACATTTAATGTAATCCTTTTTTAAAGTAACAACACAATGTGGAAAGTGAAGGGGGCTGTATACTTAACGAAGACACTGTACATTATTGTTGTACAGTGTGATGAGATCTCTGGTCTTTTAAATAAAGCCCCATTTTCTGCTGAGATCATCTGATCTTTCACTCAGTAGTGAATTCCTGGAATAAATTCCTGCTGTTACATTGTCATTGTAGAACATTGTTGTGGCCTAAACATGGAATGAAAAGTGTACAATAAAAACAGATATGAAGCAGAATTTACAGGTTATCTTCAACAAAGCCCTGGCAGTTTAATGTGGTAACCTGCTAAATAGCAAGTTGCCTGAACCAAGGTTAGCGGGTCCAACTTGACCAAGAGAACTTCAATTCTTGTTTGTCCAAGTTGGCAAGCCTGCTTAGAGGCTTGATCTCATGCAGGCTTTTATATTGACTGTGACCACCACAGCACATAATCCCAACAGACCACAGCTTATGATTGAGGAGTACACTACATAAAATATATTAATTTCAAAGTTGTCGTCATCGCCAGTGATATCTTCGACGACCAGTGTGTTGATCATTGATGAACATTTATATGTGTCTTTCTCATGGAAGACGGCACACCAGTAAGTCCCACTGTCCACCGAGGACAGGTTAGGTAAGGTTAGAGAAAGCGACAGGGAAGACACGTCTACTGTCCTGACCTTTTTAGAAAAGAGGAGGCTCACAGATCCATCCTGGGAGTCAAAAATCGTACGTTGGAAAATGCCAAACTGGTGATACCAGACGACCGTGTGGGAGGAAGATATACTGGCGTTGCACTCCAGAACGGCACTGCTGCCCGACAACATTGTTAAATTGTTCTGGCCCAGCTTGGCGCAGATCAAGACGGTCAGAGAATTTCGACTGATTGTGTTCTCAGATTCTACCACACACGTATACTCCCCAGAGTGATTGAGGCTGGCAGATGGAATGACCAGACTGTAGTCTGTGGTGCTGTTGCCAGTCATACTGTACACCTGTCCCCATAGTCCAGTGTTGTTTTGTGGTTGCAGCTCTCCGTGGTTTGGTGCAAACCATTTCACTTGTGGTGTGTGATTGGAATGGGGGATGGGACAGGGAAGAACAATGTCCTCCTCTTGGGTGTAAACATATTTCTGAGATGTTGATAGCAATACAACCTGGAAGCTCAGACAATGTCCCTCCTTCCAAATCAAGCATTGGTATGGCCCTTGATCTCTTGCAATGAGATGTCTGAAGTGGAGGACTGACCCGTTGTTTGAACTTTGAAGCCGGCCTTTGAGGTCACTCAGTTGGGGTTCCCATGGCTTGTCTGAGTCCAGAAGTAAGCTTGATCCCCTGTACCACTGGAGTCTTCCACCTCCTCCAGCAGAGATGTTGCATCGCAGAGTAGCCTCCCCAGTTACTAAATAGGAAACGTGCTGAAAACGATTCTCCCTGCGGCACACAACCACATTTATGTTCTTCACACTCCTCTTACATTCAAATCTGTAGATTCCAGAGTCGGATTGCCTTAATGTTTTGATCTGGATCTCATTTGATCCAAAGATTCTGCCAGCCTCCAGAGGCCTGACTGTTTGACCAGAACCATTGGCCAACAGCATATATCCCTCCGGGGTGGATTTAAACAGCCTACACAAACCAGAAGACCGGTCATTTAAATGGAAAATACAGTAGAATTTTGTGTTTTCCTCTTTTACATCCAGCCTAAAGTCTTGTCCCGTCCAGTTTTGGCATGTAATGTATGAAATCAGCCCAATCCAACCCAGTAGAGCCATTCTAGCCATCATCATGTTTCTTAGTTCAGTCCTCATTTCGATGTTCGAATCTACATCTGACGATGGTCAGAGGTCCTTTGGATATCTCTTTAGAGGAACGCTACAATATGCATGATCAATTACATCAGATGGTCTCTTCAAAATACAGCTGCAGAAGGCAGATAAGTTGAGTTCCATGGGACTTCCTGTGCAAAGATTCCAAAACTGATATGGAAATGTAGCAACGCAGGTCCAATCCAGAGAAGCTTGCTAGCCGAAGATTTTATCTCTGCAATATACTTCTCAAGATTGCTTCATATGTTTTCAAAGCATCATATGCTCTGCGGTGGCTCTTCATTCACCACTACTCCCGAACTGACACTTCATGACAGCCTAGTTTAGGTGAAGGCACACAGGCCTTCAGACCTACCTGTCCAAATTCCAACAACCCATTTTTATGGATTTGATCAATAATAGCAATCATAATAATAGCAATAGCAAAGGTGATTATTAATAAAAAATAAAATACAGAATAAAAATCAAATAAAAATAGAACTTAAAAACATAGCATAAAATTTAAGACAACAGCAAAAGAAAAAATAATTAATCACAGGGGGGGGGGGGGGGGGGGATTAAAAGCTAGCAATCAAAGGCCTTTTGAAACAGATAGGTTTTCAGGCCTGCTTTAAAAGAGTCCAGGCTCTGTGGTGCCCTCAGCTGGATGGGGAGGCTGTTCCACAGGTGTGGTGCAGCCGTGCAGAAGGCTCCATGGTGCGGGTACTGGGGACCCGGAGGAGCAGGCTACCATGCAGATCTGAGGGTACGGGTGGAGGATTGTGTGGAATGATGAGTTCATGAAGGTAGAGGGGTGCGTGTCCGTTTATGCAGTTATGGGTTATAGTAGTGGTAGTAGCAGTAATAGTAGTAGTGTCATGCACCTCCAAGCCACCAGGCTTCCCTTCCCCTGTCTCCCTTGTTTTTTCCCCCACTGTCTGTCTGTCTGTCTGTCTGTCTGTCTGTCTGTCTGTCTGTCTGTCTGTCTGTCTGTCTGTCTGTCTGTCTGTCTGTCTGTCTGTCTGTCTCTCTCTCTCTCTCTCTCTCTCTCTCTCTCTCTCTCTCTCTCTCTCTCTCTCTCTCTCTCTCTCTCTCTCTCTCTCTCTCTCTCTCTCTCTCTCTCTCTCTCTCTCTCTCTCTCTCTCTCTCTCTCTCTCTCTCTCTCTCTCTCTCTCTCTCTCTCTCTCTCTCTCTCTGTCTCAATCAAGCAGGAGTGGATCCAGGTGTGGGGAGTCAGGCCATCAGCTGTTTCCAATCCAATCAACCCTGCCATAGAAGACTGGGCACAACTCTTCCACTTCCGCAGATTGTTAGTCGAGTCCTTTGGTCTCTTCTTCCATTGAGATACCAGTTGACGTTCCGTGTTCTATTTTTGTTTGATTTTGTACTTTGTTATTGCATGTTTTACTCTGTTTGATTTGTAACTTTGTTGTTCTTTTTGTATTTTATTTTTTTATTATTTTTTAAACAAACATATAAACAAACATGACAACACACGATAAGATATACAAGCATTAATTGTCAGGGCACATCCAATGAGATCACCTTTTGGTTAGTTGTTTTATATAAGATATACCCATAATACCTGTTATCTATAAAAAAAAAAAAAACCTACACACATGCTCAGCTCGAACCCCCCCCTCCCGGACCCCACCTTGAGAAGTACCTCCACTATCCCTCGCACCTAACCAGACACTACCATTATAAGCTAGCTTTTATTCTCTCCACCACTTCTAACCACATTGACATTTTGGATTCATTGAGACCCAGAATTCTTGCTGTAGATATTTCATGGTAAATTACATCGAGATATGTAAGAAACCAAACTTTACGGCACATTTTTTCCGGTTGAAACCAGCGTGATGCGATCAGCTTTTTGGCTACTGTGATACCCGATAAAACCAATCTCTTTAGCTGTGGATTCACTGCAAACTCAAAAACATCATTCAACAGCAATACCGAGGGGTGTACAGGTATATTCCAAGATACGAGTTTTGATATTTGTTGGGTCACATCTTTCCAGAATGCCTTAACTGGTGAGCAGTCCCAATACATGTGCATAAATGTCCCTTCGTCCCCATTTGTACATTGGGTGCATTTGGAATCTTGTTTGAGCCCCATTCGGCACAGTCTTATAGGAGTCAAGTATGTCCTGTGAATATAGTTAAGATTGATTTGTTGATGATCCGGGTTCCTTGATGTAAGTCGGACATTTGCCCAGGCTCCTTGCCAATCAAAGTCATTTTCCAGGTCTGGTATATCCCTCCTCCAGACAGAGTCAAGTTGGAGGGACGTTAGTAATTGATGATAAAATTCTGAAACAAAACCTCTCGATGTCTCTCTTGAGTAGAAGAATTTGTGGTATCTGTGGTGTTCAATTGGTCTGTCTAATGGAACACCGTGAGACTTCAAACATAGCTCTAACTGTTTGTGAAAAAGCCATGTGGACTTGGTGAGATTAAATTTTTTGCGTATTTCTTTATCACTACAAAAACCCTGTTTGTTAAAAACATCCCCTAATGAGTGTATGCCTTGCTCTTCCCATATAGGGAATCTTATAGGTCGTTTTCCAATTAAGAGAGCATTGTTATTGAATAAGGGAGTATGATTGTGCCATTCTTGTGGGTTAGGATTTTTTTTTTGTGATTCACGCCATATCCGGATCGCATGAGTAATTATGGGGCCAAATTTTCGTTCACAGTGCTTGATTGGTAGTTTAGTGTATGCTATGTCCTTCAGTCTATGTGGGGCTACTATGTTTTCTTCTATTTTTCTCCAAGATGCTAATGCTAGGGAGTCAAACCATGTTGTCAATGGACTTAATGAGTACGCCTTAAAATATAGGAAAAAATCTGGAAATGCCATGCCACCATCTGCTTTATTTCTCTGTGCGGTGGATCTTTTTATACGTGGTGGTTTGTTATTCCAAATAAATTTGTATGTGGAGGAGTGTAATCTTTTCCAGTAACCCTCTGGAGGGGGTAACGGTAGCATTGAACAGAAGAAGTTGATTTTAGGTAGTACATCCATCTTAACTATTGATATCCGTGCTTGTACTGTGTTCTTAAGTTTTGCCCATCTATCAAGGTCGTCTTTGATTTTGTTTTGGATTTTTGTGTAGTTGTGCTTCACCGTTTGTCTTATGGTAGGGAATATTTCCACTCCCAAGCATCTGAAATGTTTTACCATCGGTATCTGTCCTGGGAGGGTTGTATCTTTTTTTGCAGGGGTGTTAAGTGGAAGGAAAGCCGACTTCGGCCAATTTATCTTAAATCCCGATAAATCACCAAAGTCCTCAATCAACTTGAGCAGATGAGGCAATGTGGTGTTGGGGTTTTTCATGAACAATATTACATCGTCCGCATATAAACAAATTTTTTGTTGTGTGCCCTTGATTACGATAGGTTCTATGGATTGGGATTGTCTTATATATTGTGCTAAAGGCTCTAATGATAGATTGAACAGTCCGGGACTAAGAGGACAACCCTGTCTGGCAGAGCGTGATACCGGAAATATTTCCGAGATGATTGTGCCTGTTGTAATCATGGCCGATGGGTCTTTGTATAATACTTTAATCATATCGATGAATCCTTTTCCTAACCCCATCCTTTCTAGCACTGCCCACAAATACGACCATTCCAGCCTGTCAAAGGCCTTCATAGCATCCAGGGACAGCATCGCCTTAGGTATGGTGTCCTCCTTGTCGGCATCAAGTACGTGCAGTATACGTCTTATGTTCTCAGTGATCAGGCGGCCTCCGTAACTTCGTTGTTCTATCTTGTACTTGTGTACCACAGTCTCGGCCTAACTACCCCACCTGGTGAAACTCCTGCCTGCTCCCTTTATTTATTCCCTGGATTTTCTACTCTTTGTTTTGTTTTTCAATGTTTTTGTGCAGGTAATTGGACTTTAATTGTTCCTGTGGTTTTCTTGACACTTTGTTTGAACGCTCGCTGTTGCCTTTTTTTGTGTGTGTCTATTTTGTATGTAGAGGGGGAGAGATATTGAGTCTGTTTGTATGTAGAGGGGGAGAGTGATTTGAATTTGTTTGTATTTTGTAGGGCTGTCCCCGACTAAGGATTTGGACTTTGTTTTGCCGACAGTCGACCTTTTTTATTCGACTATGAGGTTGGCAGTCGACTACGGCTCCTTTCGATCGACTCAACCATTCGACTAATCGGGATCAGTCCTAGTATATTTATGTTTGTATGTAGAGGGGGAGCGAGATTGAGTCTTGCACCCAAGAGAACCCAAGTTACTCAGAACATGTACACCTTATTATGGCAACATGTGGTCTGTAAATTATGATATAAAGAACACAGAAAAGGGAGATTCTCCACCACCAGTGCTTTTGAAGCAACATTATAATATCCATCTGTCATTTTCATGTGCATTCGTCAACATCAGAGCGATTTTTTTCCCAGTAATGAAGAAATCAGTCTGCCATGTGTTGGGTTCAGTTAATTTGCCTTGTCAGCTTCTCCTCAAACTGACTCATCTTTGCTTTGATATTACAAAGTTGTCTGGTCAGAGCAGCTGTCTGTCCTGCTCCTCTCCTACGCAGAGAGTTGGACGTCGTTCCACTGTCACCCATTTCTGCCCAAACAGGAAATAAATTAAATCGTCCGGTGCTACCTTTACTCTTATCTTCCCTTAACACTTTGAGTGCCACTGTTGACAGAATTGGCTATGGGGCGACAATAATATAGTCATGAGGCATGGTTTCTACCTTGAGCCCTTAATCGGCGTGGTTTATTATTTGCATTGGTGCATAGTACAGCCGCACATGAGGTCTCCTCTTGTGAGAGGTAGATGGGGAAGAGACAGAAGGGGGAGTCGGCATCAGCTTTTATACTCTACCTGGCGGTAACATTAAAAGCTCCACCTATAGCGCCCTCCAGTGGAAACAGTTATGTACAGTCAGTGGAAACAGTTGTGTACAGTTAGACAGTTACTTGCAATCCTACATATAACCTCTAACTTTAACAGCCACGGACGCTTTTTGTCGTTAGTTCATGCCGCCAGTTGAATGCCAGCAACGCTATATAGCGTTTGTTTGTCGTATTTTTTTTTATTAGCGATTTGAATTCATATTTCATCAATCGAGCCTCACGCTAGTGCTCCAAACTCTCTCTGAGCTCCATTGGGAAAATACCGCCCCCTATCGTCTCTCCCTGTGTAACTGCACCCCATTGGATTAGACTGATGGGGGGGGGGGGTCCAGCCTCCTCATTTTACTTATCCGGCGAGCCATCTGAAGAGACCGAAGTGATTGCCAAGCCGGAAAACAATGTGGAATACATATTTACAGTACCCAGCGCTGAATCAATAAACGCGATCGATATTTGGAATGGCGATCAGGAATTGGAATAATCTTTTTGGAGAACATCTGATATGAGGTAAGGAATCTATTTTACCAGTCTTGGGGTAATCGGATCTGTTTTCACCTATATATCAGCGTTTGCCCCATGTGTGTGTGTGTGTGTGTGTGTGTGTGTGTGTGTGTGTGTGTGTGCACGCTGATCAGGAAATGAGAGAATAGATTTTTCAGATCGCTTCTCTAGCGTGCATAAGTATACATATACTATCGATAATCTAGCATTTATTTGAAAACTATTCATAAATAGGCCGAAAAATGACAACATTTATTGTGTATTCCAGAATATTCCAGTAAATGCCGTTCATCACGGAATCTTTATTTTCCTGAAACTTTCAAGGAAACGAGGGCTTTTCAAAATGCTATAAAACGGAAATGAACCGATTAAAAAAAACAATCCGTTTCGACAATGTTGACTGCAAACAAGTCATTGATAAGCGACGGGCAGATTAGACACATAGCCATAATTTAAGACATAGATTATGCGTTCACAACGCTATCATTGAAGTGGGTGCTGGCATTCAACCATGTTTTACCATGTTAACCAGTGGCAACCAAAGTGTTAACATATTGAATAAATAACATATTATTATTCTCCCCATATACATATAGTCTCTTATGAATAAGAACCAAAAATGAGTTGAAAATAAATGGCATGGCATCTGTGCAGCCTTGTTTATTCACGGTCTCCATGAAAATGACGATGAACACAGCCATAAAGGTATGGTTTCCTTACGCAGAAAAGACATAAAACTATAGTTTGTTTAATTTTCTGATAACTACATGCATAACTCAATGTTCAGACAAACTTCCTTTCAGTGTGGCCACTGTAAGCAGTGTGACATTGTGGTGAAATGTAAAGGCTTCACCCATCCTAGAACACAGCAGGTATACACAACGAGACATTTTATAAACTGTAAAACTACCCGTTATTTATATACTGTGTTGTTCTCGTTGTGATGCTTTCTATGTTGGCCGCACCAAACGGCGCTTACAGGACTGCCTTAGTGAGCATAAATATGCAGCTAAGGTTCAAAACTGTGACTATATGCTATGGTCAAACATTATATGGATAAACATGCTGACAGTTCCATTTATTTTACAGCTCTAGGAATTGACCATGCCCCCCTCAATCCTCGAAGAGAGGATAGAGAGAGATTACTGAATCAACTAGAGAGTCGCTGGATATACAGACTCAAAGCCATGTCTTATCCAGGGATAAATGATACCATATATGGTTTCTTTTTTGTAAATATGGGAGTATCTTTCTACCAGTTTTTCTTGATGTTTTTGCTATTCTAGCTTAGAAATGTGTATATACAGTAGCTTCCAATTGAAGTGTTATGTAACCTATAATGCAGGAGGTAGCCTGTCAGTCTTACTCTAGATGTTAGAGGACCTCTAGAGGCATATGCAATTATGACAGCTAGACCTCAGGCTGACTAAGTGCTCACACCTGAGCTTGATAGAGCAATTAGCACAGCCTCCTTTAGATTATAGATCAGTTCAACTTCACTCATTTGTTTGTATGCCCTGAAGAAGGCCAATAGAGAGGCCGAAACATGTTGGTGTTTTTTTATTGTTCTAATATGAACTAAGCGACCTATTAAAGCTTTTTTTTTTTTTATATATATGAAGAGTGCCTGGAACTTTTTTCAGATGTATATATATATTTATATAATACATGTCATCTTATTAGATAAAACAGATATATATATATATTTATATAATAAATGTCATCTTATTAGATAAAACGTATATATATTTATTGCAGATGTTGACTAAGTTCTCCATTGGGGACATAATTTGCAGTTGAAAAAAGGATATAAATTGCAACACACTGATTGGACATCCATGTGAAAATTGGCAAAATGCTCCTTTAACACTTTGGATGCCACGCCATGTTTTCCTTTTTACCCCCTTGATGCCCAAACCCACTCCAATGTTAACTTAATATCGCCTAATCTATGTTTTAAATTATGGCTATGTGTCTAATCTGCCTGTCGCTTATCAAAGACTCATTTTCCAGTCAACATTGTCAAGGCAGATTGGTTTTTTATCGCTTCATTTCCGTTTGATAGCATTTTGAAAATCACTCGTTTTCGCGGAAAAAACAACCCTATGATGATAATCGTCTTTTACTGGAATATTCCAGAACGTTGTCATTTGTCGGCCTATTTATGAATTGTTTTCAAATAAACGCTAGATGATCGATAGTATATGTGAGCGCACGCACGCTCGTGCCGCGCGCTGATAATCGCTGCTCTTATTTCCTGATGGCTTTTACAGTCAAAACAGCTATATCACATATCGTGGAAATGCTTATATCTCCGTGAAAACGAGTCTGATTATCCTAAGACTGATAACATAGATTCCTTACCTGAGGTCAGATGGTATCCAAATGGTTTATTCCAATTTCCGATCGCCATTCGAAAAAATCGATAATTGTATTGATCCACCGTGTGTACAGTAGAACACATATTCGCCGTGGCACCAAGGTTCCAGAATGAACTCTGGTAGACCCCGGTTACATCAGTGAGAAGTAAAATGTGGAGTCAGAAATCCGTTCTCCCATTCACTTGGAGTCCAATCCAAAAGGGTGATTTACCATCTGGGAGACGATAGGGGGCGCTTTTTTCACATCTGAGCGCCGGCGGTGCCTGGATATCCAACGGTAGGCTCGCTTGATGCAATATGATTTCAGATCGCTAATAAAAAAAAACAGAAAAATAATCAGAGAAATCTCGTGATGGGCATTCAACGGTCGGGGGGTAAACCCGAGAAATCTCGGGCGTGGCATCCAAAGTGTTAATTGTGAATTGTTTTAAGTTTAAACAAACAAAAATAATCATCGCCAATTTGTTCTTATTCTTGGCTCCAAGGTTTCCATACCAGGTTGAGATATCAAACGTTATAACACTTTCAACAAGACTTTTGTATACAGTACCACCATCTCTAGAATATCCCTACTTACAGCAAAACTATTCAACTTGCTTAGAAGATACAAGCGTTGCATAGCTTTCTTGAAGATGTATTCTGTGTTAGCTATAAAGCTCATGGTGTTATCCAGGAAAGTACCTAAATATTTAAAATGTTCTACCACTTCTACAGACTGACCGTTTATTGTAACTGGTTGGCTTGGATGGAGCAGGCTACTGTTGCAGCTGATAGTCAGCTCTTTTTTTACTAGTATTTATGACCAGTGTATTTCCGTTGTACTGTACTTGTGCTGTATAATGACAATACATTTTAATCTAATCTAATCTAATCTAATCTAATCTGAACATGATGGGATTGCTTAAATGTATCATGCCTCATGCCTGTATGGAAGCACCTACATTGAACATGTTTCTCCACTCATTTATTGAGGTTGTTCTTTTAATCAGTCTCCTGTCTGAATGTGCTGTTTATATAACGTTAGTATTTCAGTATGTAAATGGAAATCCTGTGCCAACATTTTAATTTCTACCTCTTTTAATCTCTATTATCTATTGTGCCTTTCTATGATCTTAATGACCATTGTTAATTCTGTTCCCACCGTTGCAGTGTAGTGCTTTCGACATATGCAATAATTAATCTCATTTGATCTATATCTTATCAGATTGTGATGATAGAGAGAGCCTCCACCCTGAAACTGGTCAAATAGTATCCATGTCAAAATGAGGACGTGGGACGTTCTCTTGATCAGCGGGCAGCTCTTCCTGTCTCAGTCTCATTCCAGGTCCAACAGCCCACGCCAGCCTCCGGCCCACTGTGGGGCCAGTGCTCCATATGGCGGTCAGTCTGCTATACTTTCATCTCTCTCCAACTACAATCACAATCAGAGAGAGAGAGAGAGAGAGAGAGAGAGAGAGAGAGAGAGAGAGAGAGAGAGAGAGCGACTTTGGGTTCCTGAGAAGCGCTTTATAAATGCAATGAATTATTATTATTATTATTGAAATTGATCAAATTATTGAAGTATTGAGTCCAATTTCTCACTAAATGTATGCCGTTAAATCAATCACACAGCAACCATGGTCTGTTTCTAAAGACACCAAGGTACCCATGTACATGTCAAAATACTTCCCAAAGGTCAGTGAATACCACAACCACAACACCAGAGGGAGCTCCACAAATCATGTTAAACCCAGATTCGGCTCAAACAAGGGACTAAACACGTTTCGCAATTATGCCACATCATTGTGGAACACCCTACCCACAGCTGTAAAGGAATGTGATACCCACTTTCAAAACCACTCTCAAAGAACACATACGGGAGACTGCAATTCGAAACTGGCCCCTGTAAATGTCCCAACCCAACCCCCTCCAATGTACAGTAAATGACGAAGTATGGTTTTGTAAATATTCCAATGTACAGTTTTGCTTGTACAGTTGTACAGTGTCCCCCCCCCCCCCCCCCCCCCACCACCCAACAACCTCCAATGTACAGTCCCCCCCACCCACCCAACCCCACCCCACCTACCCAACCTCCTCCAATGTACAGTTTCTACGTCAAATGTATATACTCTCTTTTCTGGACTATTTTTGTATCACAAACAGTACTGTATTTGCAAATCTGGTATGTCATAAATGTATAGATGTAGCAGTACTGTCTATCTGTATGTCGTGTATGTCATATATGTTATGATGAATTGAAAATGGGGGACCCTGATGTAAACAAGACGAAAGTCTTTCTCTGGTCGTCATCCCCTTAACAATTGTATGTATTGAGCTGTACTGTATTGTACCCATTCTGCAATCTGTTAATAAAGTTTTCAATCAATCAATCAATCAAACCAGTCGTATTCTAGAGCTCAATGACATCTCTTCACCACCAGGGGGCAGCTTCTCAATAGTAATTTAGGTAGCGTCCAGAGGAGAGAGGGGGGAAAGAAGAACAGAGGAACACTTCAGAGATGCCTCTCTCACCCGTTCAAGTTCTCTGTTGGGACTGCATGGCCCAGACAGGACATGAAAACTCATTTTCGGCTGACCGAGTTGTGAATTAGCCTGGGGGGTGGGGGGTGGGGGGTGGTTCACACCCACTGAATCGCACCTGCTCTAGACTAAACCCCCTTCTGCCAGTTTAGATTGGACGACTGTCACAGCCCCCTTCAATAACAGACATGGTTGGGGGGTGGTAACCTAATTACATGTTAGAGAATTACAACAATCTGATTTCAAACCAATGGTAACTGTAATTTTAAAGTAAAAAAAAAGAACAAGTACTTTTTAAATAAAAATATCTGTAATAACATGATGATGGATATTCATAAACATGAAAGGAAAAGAGGCATTTAGATACTGGTGGATATGGTTGTAGAAGTGATGCACTACTGGTCAATTAAAAGGTGGTTAAACAACACCAGTTGATGATCACAGTAACGCCAATAATCACCAATAATAAATATCTAATGTATATCTTTTTTTCCAGAATAGTATTATTTCGTTTTACTTCCTCAAAAAGACCATGTTTTCATGTAACTCACATCAATCTGATACTACTGTACTTACTATAGTCTAATTTCATTTGCATCCGTTTAAAAGGGTGGGTAAACTGAACTCTATTTAACTAATAAAGAAAACTGATTTAGATAGATAGATGAATGAATGAATGACTTTTATTTATATAGCACCCTTCACAGCACGAATGCACAGGGTGCTTTACACTACAGCTTAGTATAAAACACAACAAAACAAAATCAGAAATAAATGACAACAACAACAACAACAACAACAACAACAACAACAACAACAACAACAACAACAACAACAACAACAACAACAACAACAACAACAACAACAGCAGCAGTTAAAAAATAGTGAAACCAGATAAAAAAAAGTAGAATAAAAGAATTTGGATAAAATCATGAGTCACTAATTAAAAAACAAAACTATAGGAACAGTGAGGACAAGAAAGAGTGCCTATGTATGACCAAAGGCCTGTCTGAACAAATGTGTTTTTAGTTGTTTTTTAAAAGAGTTCTCAGAGGGGGCAGTTCGCAGGTCCAGGGGGAGAGAGAGCCTTGGTGCCGTCACCTCGAAGGCTCGATCACGATCTCGATGTAAGTATTGTGGGATACATAGCAACCATTGAATATCTTCTTGGTTGTAATTACCTTGATGACATCCAGTCTCTTCCAACACAGCAACTGGTGGATAAGTGGATATTCCAAACATTCTGTGAAAGGCCTCTGTTATCAACCGTGACCTTTGAACTGTCGCTAATGAGCGACAGATGGTGATCTTCCACGGAGGGACGCAAGCCCTACCAAGCCCAAATCAGGGTAAACAGTAGCCTGAGGGTGGATGATGGCCTAGAGGTAGAGAGGCCTAGCAACTGGAAGGTGGCTGGTACATCTACGGTGCCAAAATGAGTGCCCCACTGAACCCCCATGTGTATTGTATGTGTAACTAGGAGGGATATACATAAAGAACATTACAATACAGTACAATAAAGTGAATCTTCTTCTTCTTCTTCTTCTTCTTCTTCTTCTTCTTCTTCTTCTTCTTCTTCTTCTTCTTCTTCTTCTTCTTCTTCTTCTTCTTCTTCTTCTTCTTCTTCTTCTTCTTCTTCTTCTTCTTCTTCTTCTTCTTCTTCTTCTTCTTCTAAATGTTACATTTTAAAACTATATACATAGTATTATCTTGAAGCAAGTCATATTATAAAACCTCTTAAAACAAGCTAAATTAAATCACGTACATTTAAATTACAATATGTTGAATTGTTGTTGAATGAATTAAACTTGACTTGTTTTAAAACAATATTAAATCCCTCTCTAAACTGGTTCTGTTGCAGTGTGTGCGAGGGTAAATTAATTAACAATGCTCTCCCTCGACAACCACCGCCGATGTTCCCTTGAGCAACGCACTGAGTCCCCGGCTGCTCCGTGGCCAACAATAGAAGGCTGTGGTCGCGCTGGGCGGCAGCTCTCTCAGGTGGGAACACGTGAACCTGTGTGTGTGTGAGGCGGGGCAATGGAAAAGAGCAGATGTTCTGCAAAACTTTCCCTGAATGAATAAATAAATATCCCTTACTCAATTCGATGTCTTACATATCACACATTGGTATTTCATTCTTTCTTTCTTTCTTTCTTTCTTTCTTTCTTTCTTTCTTCCTATCTTTCTTTCTTTCTTTCTTTCTTTCTTTCTTTCTTTCTTTCTTTCTTTCTTTCTTTCTTTCTTTCTTTCTTTCTTTCTTTCTTTCTTTCTTTCTTTCTTTCTTTCTTTCTTTCTTTCATTCTCTCTTGACTTTCACGCACGAGTAGTGTCTGACTTGTGACCACAAACTACTCTCTGAAGTGACTAGAAGGTAATTTATATTTTAGAAGGATAATTAAACTTCAAAAAGACAGATTTATACTTCAAGAAGACATGACATTGACATTCTGGTCGCTCAGTGGGCCAATAGTCCGGTCACACCTGAGTAGGTGTGAAGCAAACGGAAGACCTAAAGCAGACCTGGGCATTGTACGGCCCGCGGGATGATTCTGACCGGCCCGCGAAAGATTACATGATAATAAAAAAAAATAAAAAAAAAAATAAAAAAAATTTAATATATATTTTTTTTTTACTTTTTTCTTTTCATGTCAACGTTCACACGAACAATATACGCTTACCTAGGATTTGACTTGATTCAACAACAAAGCAGTCGGGGCAAGCCGAAAACGGTTGAAAGTGTGGTTATTTGAAGTTTGGATTTCTTTTTTCACAACTGAGGTAGGTAGATTACATTTTTAGAGACTAAAGTACAGAAAAAAGGTACCGTTGGGTACCGGTATCGATTCACAGGTACCGGTACCGTATCGGTTCAAATGTGAACGGTACCCATCCCTACTGAACACACAACTGCAGGGCAAGGGCATTTTTGATCATGAAATACATAGCCATGTGAAAGCCTTCATGACAAAGTTGCAATTAATTTCAAGGCAACTAGGCAGCAACAATCTCAAACACATGAAAACCCTGAAAGAAGTCAAACCATCAGCTGATCACCGGCACAGGTACTCATCCATGTTGGGAGCACTGCATGATGAATTTTCAAGGCGTTTTCAAGATTTCAAAAAGGTTGAGGATGAAATGCAGCTGGTTTCCTCTCCCTTTACCTGCAGTGTTGATAGTGCACCCACTGATGTTCAGCTTGAACTCATTGACCTGCAGTCTGATTCACTACTGAAAGAGCACTTTAAGTCAGCATCACTGCTAGAGTTCTACTCTGCTCTCAAGGAGGAGAACTTTCCAAACATGAGGAGACATGCTCAGAAGATGTTGGTTCTCTTTGGATCCACCTATATGTGAACAGACATTCTCAGTCATGACGTTTACCAAGTCCAGGTACAGATCCTCTCTCACTGATGAACATCTGGCAGCTGTGCTTCGCATCTCCACCTCAGACATGCAACCTGACTTTGATGGACTTGTTAAAGCTCAACAGAGACTGGATTTCTCACACTGAATGAAAAAAAAAAAAAAAGCTGAAGAACACTAAAATGTGGAAATATAACAAGTGAAATGAGACACTTGATATTTTTTTTTCTTTTTTTTTGCACAGTTCTGAAAACATTAAATGTTTAATATAGGCATGTAGAGTAAAAAAGGCTACTGGGCCACTTTTCATGTCTTGTTTATTTTGGCTATAAGATGAGAAAGCTTAGAAAGCTAAGAAAATCCTTGTTTCAATAGTATATGAAACTCAAAATAATAACTTTATTTGTATAGCACTTTTTCATACATGCCATTTGTTATTAATGTTTCACATTTTGTTTATCATTTTGGAAATAAATTCTATTTGAATAAATGATATTTTTGAAAGCTAATCTCACCTTTTAATTGCCAAATAATAACATACACTCTTACCAGGGGTCAAAACAATGCTATTTACTGCTTTTTATATAGAAATAAAATGTATATTATGCATAATTGAGTTTGGAATTTTGGCCCGGCCCTCCAACATATTTTCAGTTGCTCATTCGGCCCCGCCAGGAAAAGTAATTGCCCACCCCTGACCTAAAGGATGCTTGCCGTAGTACTGTGTGTTAACAGAAGTGTAGGCCCTGTGTGTGTGTGTGTACAAAAACACAATGAACCTCTCAAAATCATAATAGTGCAGCTTAAAGGGATAGTCTATTTGATTCCAATACCAATGATCTAATGCTTATGTAACGACACTAGACATTTTATGTGTAGTCGGTAGACATTTTCCATCTCTGTCTGCTCCCCGCAATTGCTTTGAATAAACCTATGGCGGGATCCACAAAGAATGGATTGCACGGTGCTAATTGCACCCTTACTTACAATTCATTATGAATTGAAAATGGGGGACCCTGATGTAAACAAGACGAAAGTCTTTCTCTGGTCTGCATCCGCTTAACAATTGTGTGTATTGAGCCGTACTGTGTTGTACCCATTCTGCAATCTGTTGATAACATTTTTAATCAATCAATCAATCAATCAATCAATCACCGCGCAACAAGTTTCTCCGTCCACAGTCCTAAAACCCAGAGCCCTTTCAGTCCATCCAAGTTTAGTTCATGTACTTTTTTTTATGTTTTACTTTTCGAGCTACTGAAAATGTTGGCATGTTATTAGCATCATGCTAAGCCCTCTAATGAAAGTCAATGGGGGGGTGGGGCAGGGCACGAAGTCTGAATATTGCTTTCATTTTGTAAACAGGTGGTCGCTAGCTTCTTGGCAGGCACTTCACACTGGGCACTTGTTTTTCAACCAGCCACGACCCTACCGCTCACTGGCACCAGATGACGTAACCATGAAAATGATACACACCACGGTCTTAATCATTACACCACCTGAAAAGGATCCAATCAAGGTAGCAAAGCGGCAAAGCGGGGGGTGCACAAGCGGCTCCTGACAAAAGGTTCCATCCTTGTTGCGCTTTGCAACAGAATCATCGGACTCCTAATAATCTTTATATAAAATAATATTATTTTACATATCCATGTGTAGCACCCTGAATATGTAGCTATTATTCAGAAGTGCTGACTTGCCTTTTATCTCCCCTTTGTGCACAAAGACATATTAACTAGTTTCCATGGATATTCCCTCGAACAATGACGCAGGTTTCCCCTCCTCTCACCGGCTGGAATATGGATTATAAACAGTAAACTAAATCATATTCTATCCACTCAGTGCTTCCTGTGGGGCTAGTTGGTGGTCCAGCAGGGGGCGGCGGTGGCAGGCGGAGCGCACGAGAGAGAGACGGAGAAGGAAGCAAGTCAACGGGAACGGAAGTGAGGAGGAGCGTTCTCTTCGACAGTGGACTTGGACCTGGTTGGTCGTGTCTTGACAGAGCCCCCGTTGTGGACCACACGGGTGAACGTATTGAACTTGAGTATATGACGGGTTATCCTAGAAGTATCCGTGATAGTGTGTGAGTAGGAGAAACCGAATCCAAGGACTAACGTCCATAGATAACGTGTTATAGTAGCAGTGTGTGCGGTGTATTAGCATGCCGCTAACGGCTATATTGACTCCAGTATACACCGGGCGCGAGGCGCTGAAGAGACCGGTGGTGTAGCCAGCCACGTTGCGTTAACAGTATAACAGAATAGCAGGAGGGCTGTCTGGGACCCGCAGAGTAGCTTCAGTTAAGGTAGGGCCAGAGTATTGTCGCGCGTCGACCCAGCGCCGGCCGTCAACAATCAGTCTTCGCCGGCGTTCGACACCTGCTCTGCACCGGCTGTCTTCAGCCCAACACGGGAGTTCGTCCCGACCAGCAGAGGTCGCCATCACCCAGCACGCGCTCTCAGCCCACTACTGCTCCCTCTGCTCCAGCCCCGCGTGCTAACGCCCGCGACGAGAGCGTTCGCCGCCATCTTGCTACCCGGACGGTGGTGGCGCGGCGAGGCCGCCATCTTGGTTGAGTACATTAGGGCTTCGGTGCCCAGGATCTTATTGCACAGTACACAGTGTGATGCGGCCTACGGGTGAAGCTAACGTTGCTAACTACAGTTCATAGGGGTACCCCATAAACATTACATGCCGGCATTAGTATAGGACTTTTGTTTTGGTACAGTGGGCCCACCTTTTCATTTTCTTTGAGTGTGATAACGTGTTTGTTCTTTAATAATATTTTCCCATCTAATTAACCATTTCCCTGTGGGGAGGTTACAGACCTGTTGTATCATAAGTAAAGCCTTAGAGAGGTATTATCCCTACCATATAATTAAAGCCTGAGAGAGGTATTATCACTGGTACTAACCCAGACGTGGGTGATGAGTCAAGCACATTGAAGTATATTATCCCTGGTACTAACCCAGAGGTGGGTGTATAATATAAGTGTCTATAAGGTATTGAGTTACAAATTGAGTAATAGTAGGACTTCATTCTATTTGACCATTCCTATTAAATCTTTGTAACTGAACAGTACAATTAATATAAAGAATTAGATGGGGTTCTGTGTGCGTGTCCATTCCTGAGCCTATTAACAACTCTTTTGGTGTGGGTAACGTTAATACAATTAACCCCTTCCTATCCAACTCTCCCCTTTTCATTATAAGGTTTCTAGTGGTCATCAAGGGAGGGTACTGCTTGCGGGAGGAACGAATCTATTCATCTATCAGTCACTAGGTGTGGGAGGGTTACGGAGGTATTGGGGGAAGTGAGAGCAAGTTGGGGAGTACTGCTGACCGCCCCGGAGAGGCGAGGAAGACCAGAGTACCAGACCAGGTTGGTAAATCCCGGACCCCATCCACTCTCACTGCCGGCCTCCAGTTTGACGCTCCAGGCCCAAAGACGAGGGTGCAGTCAGACGGAGCTCTACTGTGTCCTGCTACCCAGTGATGGTGCACACCCGTTCCCACGAAGCAGGGATAATCCACCCTGCTACATTTGGTGTCACGAACAGGATCAACATCCTAACTTACTCCCTTGACCGGGACCCGTAGAGAGACCCACGATGTCCGAAGAGGAGACCCACGCCGCGCAGGAGAGGGCGGCGAAGTTTGAGGAGCTACAGGAGGAGTGTCGGACTCAGGCGGCACTACTAAAGCAGCAAGCCGAAGCGATGAAGGAGTTGACCGAACAGGCACTCCAAGAGAAGCGCTACACTCAGGCGGCCCTAAAGGAGCAACGAGACGGCCAGGACGCCGCCACCGAGGTAAAGAAGGAGGAGGCCGAAACCATGGAGGAATTGACCGCACAGGTAAAGGCCCTGGCAAACAGAGCCCACACACAAGCCGGCCTCCTGGACCGACAGGCGCTGGTCCTGGAAAAGACCCAAGCCGCCCTCGACAGGGTAGGCCGCGAATCCCGCGCGGGCCCCTCGACCGTGTATGTCCAACGGGACCGAAAGTGCAGCGAGTTCGGAGGGGGAAAAGAGAGAGGAGAGCCGCCGGTGGAGGACTGGATCCGGGACATGAAAGCGCATTTCCGGATCAGCAGAGTGCTCGGCGACGAAAAGGCGGAGTTCATACAACAGCATCTAAAAGGCGAGGCTAAACGGACGGTGCGCTTCGTGATAGAAGGGACCGCCCCAGAGCCGGACGTGGTGTTCCGATTGCTGCAGGAGACTTACGGAGACAAGACCCTGGTCAGTGTCCGCCTGGGAGAGTTCCTCGACCGCCGACAAATAGACGGCGAGACCGTGAGAGAGTTTGCTTACGACCTACAGGAGCGGATGCATCGTATACAGGGCCGAGACCCCCGACAGGTCGCGGATCCTGCCGCCCGGCTGCAGGCGCAGTTCGTGCTAGGCCTGAGGGATGAGATGCTGCGACGTGAGATGAGGAAGTACGTAAAGGAGGACGGGGAGCGGACATTTCTCGAATTGATGATGGCGGCGATAGACTGGTCCGAAGAGGAGATGGTCCTGCCCCCCACTAGGGGTGGCGCCCGGGCCCTGGTCCACGCCGCGGCCGCGGAGGGACGAGAGGCCCCGCTGAGCGTAGACGCGCTACGGGAAGCTATTTAGCAGCTCTTCGCAGGGCAGGAGCGGCTGGGCGCACGCCAGGAGCAACTCTTCCAGGCCTTCCAACAGGAGCGAGACGCGACCCGGAGAGGCGCCCCCGGACGGCAACGCCGAGACGATGCGCCCGCCGCTAAGCGGGAACCGCCCTGCCGGGACGAAGAGGGCAGGCTGATTTGCTATGCCTGCAATCAGCCGGGCCACATCAGCAGGGATTGCCCCCGCCCAGCCAGCGGGCCACGCCCAGCCTCTGCTCCCACCCCCGAAGCTCCGGGCCCGTCGGGGCACCGATCCGGACCACGAAGGGCAGTTGACGCCGTAGCGGCAGGGAGCCAGTGGTCATTCCCCCGCACAGCGAAGTGATCGTCTCGGGCCGCTGTGAGACGACGGCAGGGATGCGGCGTCCCGTGATGTTAGAGAACACTCCGAGTGCCAACCTGCCCCCCGGACTACTGGTGGTGAACGTGGTGGCGTACGCCCGACAGGGAAGAGTGCCTGTGCGGGTGTTGAACCCGACCAACGCCGAGATGGTGCTCCGACCCCGGTCCAGACTGGCGGAGCTCCACTGCCCCCGTTGAGTATGGCCTAAGGAAAGGGTGACCATGGAGGAAGTAGACGGAGGCGTCAGAGTGACGGCGATTGAGGCTCGAGACAGCCCGCCCTCGGCGGTGGTGGACGGGAGGACCCGAGGGCTCGCCGTGGCCGTACAGGTGAACCTTCAGGATCTCACGCCAGCTCAAGTGAGCAGACTAAATCAAGTGTTGGAGAAACACAAGGCGGTGTTCTCCGTAGATGACGGGGACTATGGTTACACAACCACGGTCACTCACTACGTCCCCACTGGTGACGCACCCCCGGTCAAGCAACGACACCGCCGAATACCGCCCCACGTGTTCCAAGAAGTAAAGCGGCACGTACAAGACCTGGTGGACCAGGGTGTCCTGGTAGAGAGCTGCAGTCCGTGGGCGTCACCAGCCGCGATCGTCATAAAGAAGGACGGCTCCGTGCGGTTCTGCTGCGACTACCGCCACCTAAATAACGTGACACACCGGGATGCATACCCCCTACCTCGCATCGAGGAGTCCTTAGACGCCTTGGGGCAGGCCAAGATCTTCTCCTCGCTCGATCTCACCGCCGGCTACTTCCAGGTGGCGGTGAAAGAAGAAGACCAAGAGAAGACGGCCGTCACGACGCCCTTCGGCCTCTACCAGTGGACCTGTATGCCCTTTGGGCTGTGTAACGCACCAGCGACATTGATGACCGCCGTGCTGGGGGACCTGGCCTTCGACGTCCTACTTGTCTATCTAGACGACGTCTTGGTGTTCGCCAGCGACTTCGAGAGCCACTGTCAGAAGTTGGACCTGGTGTTTGGATGGCTTCGGGAGCATGGGCTCAAACTCAAGCTCCGGAAGTGCTTCCTTCTGAAGACCGAAGTCAAATTTCTGGGACACATCGTCTCAGCAGCCGGCATACAGGTCGACACCGACAAAGTGAAGGCGTTGGAGGACTGGCCGGCGCCACGCTCAGCGAAGGAAGTGAGGCAGGTGATCGGGTTCCTGTCCTACTATCGGCGGTTCGTGCCCCGCTTCGCCCAAGTGGCTCAGCCACTGCATGCCCTGATGGGGAAAGAAAAAAAGGGGTTCGCCAAAGGCCGGCCAGAGGCCTTCAAGTGGACTCCGCAGTGTCAGACGGCCTTCGACCATCTGCGGGAGTGCCTCTTGACGCCTCCGGTGCTGGCCTACCCCGACCTCCAGCTCCCCTTCATAGTGACCACGGACGGGAGTTACTTGGGACTGGGAGCAGTACTAAGTCAGAAACAAGAGGGCGTGGAGCGCGTTATCGCCTTTGCGAGCCGAGGTCTGCGTGGGGTCCGAAAGAAATTACCAAAATTACAGCGCGTTCAAGCTGGAGCTCCTCGCCCTGAAGTGGGCGATCACCGAGAAGTTCAGGGACCTCTTGATGTACTCCCAGTTCACCGTGATCACCGACCACAACCCGCTGAGGTACCTCGGCACGGCCAACCTGGGAGCAATGGAGCAGCGCTGGAATGCTCAGCTTGCGGAGTACGACTTCGTGGTGCACTACAAACCTGGTCGGCTCAACCAGAACGCCGACGCCCTGTCTCGCATGCCGATGCGATCAGAACCCGAAGTGGAAGACACAGAGAAAGACTTCCTGACGATACCCGCGACCGGCACTCACACCCGTCAGGGTCTCCAGGAACGGACCGCTCCATTGTCCGCCCCAGTCGCCCGTGATGGCTACGTCGTGGTCCCAGCAGAGGAAGTACGGGCCCTACTGGGCCCCGGGAGACCAACAGAGACGCGGGAGGTCCCGAGTGTCAGCGCACGACAGATAGCGGCACAGAAGGGGAACAGCGGGTATGACTGGGCGGAAATGCTGCAACTTCAGGCGGACGATCCCGAGTTGGGTCCGGTGTGGCGGGCGGTGACGCAGGGGGTCCCTCCCACTAAAGTGCAGTTGAAGGAAGGGGACCCGAAGCTCCGCAAGTTATACGGGCAGTGGGAGCGGTTCCGTCTGCACCAACAAGTACTGTTTCGGCGCGTCAGCGACCCCCGCAACGGGGAGGAGGTTCTCCAGCTGGTGGTGCCCACAGCCCTGCGACGGAGGATCTACGAGACCCAGCACGAGGATGGGGGACACTACGGGGGACGAGGGACGGTGGATCTGATGAGGCTAAGTTACTACTGGATCGGAATGGCAGAAGAGGTGAAGAAATGGGTGCAGCAATGCAAGCGATGTGCATTAGCCCGTGATGTGTTCCCTAAAGCCCAGGCCCAGATGACCTGCACTAACGTGACGGCACCCATGGAGGTCCTGGCCATGGACTTCACCGTGTTGGAATGGTCGGTGGGTAGCTACGAGAACGTACTGGTGCTGACCGATATGTTCACCAGATTCACTATTGCCGTACCGACCAAAGACCAGACTGCGAAGACCACCGCCGCCGCCATCATCAAGTACTGGTTCGTGTACTACGGTTGCCCTGCCCGACTCCATGCCGATCAAGGGGGCGAAATTTCGAGTCGAGCGCCATCAAGGAGCTCTGCCGACTGTACGGAATTTCAAAGAGCCGCACCACGCCTTACCATCCCCAGGGGAATGGGCAATGTGAAAGGTTCAATCGGACGATGCATGACATGCTGCGTAGTCTGCCCGCAGAGAAGAAGCGGGACTGGAAGGAGCACCTACCCGAGTTGGTACTTACCTACAACTGCCACGTGCACTCCTCCACGGGATACTCCCCCTTCTACCTGCTCTTCGGGAGGGACGCTAGGATGCCCCGAGATGTCCTGGGGGGCAGAGACGTCATTGACGAAGGGGCGGAGGACCTGGACGAGTCGGTGCAGGGTCACCACGAGCGACTAAAGGCCGCTGCGGAGGCCGCCGAGGCCACGGCGAAGCATGCGTCTCATCGACGCAAGAGGATCTACGACCGAAAGAGCAGAGGCGCACTCTTGCGGGCCGGAGACCGGGTCCTGATACGCGACCACCGAATCCGGGGCGGTAATAAGATACAGGACAAGTGGGAGCCTACGTCTTATGTGGTGGTTAAGCAGAGCCACGAAGGGACGCCCGTGTTCACAGTCAGGCCCGAAGCAGGGGGTCCAGAAAGGACCATGCATCGAGACCAGCTCAAGACCTGTCCCTTCCCGGCCTCCGACCCGGAAGTGCGGGCGAGGGCCCCTTGACAGATCCCTGTGGCACCGCGGAGCTCGTCCGAATCAGACATCGGAGATGCTTTCGAGTACCGGCGGGAACCGCATCCTAGGGCGTGTAACCACCCCGGGCCCCTGCGGGACGCCCCTGAAGAGGCAGCGAACGCCGAGTCAGAGGTGGAGTCGACCCCCTCAGGAGAGGATGGGGAGGACGGCGGAGACGGAGTCAAAGAGGAGTTAACTTGAGTTAACTTGCAGAGGACTTAGCAAGTTCAAAGTGGGGGGAAATGTAGCACCCTGAATATGTAGCTATTATTCAGAAGTGCTGACTTGCCTTTTATCTCCCCTTTGCTCACTCTGAAATGTTGATACAATGACTGACTGACTGCATGTGATGATGGCTAAACAGGTGTTTTACATGCCTTTGTGGGGCTGTACTGTATATAAGCTGTTGTGAGGGGTGGCTTGTGTCTGGGTTCTCCAGTGGCTTAGAGGTGGTTGCTATAGGGCAAATTAGTATGGTATGTTTACATTTACTACATTTGTAAACATCAGTGTAAAACAGAACTGTATTTTCAAAATACAATCCTGGTGTTTTAAGACATTCTTTCTAAGTAATGAACCACAGAAATGACATTATTAAGTGTTGAATAGCAGCAATAGAAAACAGTATACAAAATAAGCAGCAGAAATGTGTAATTCCAACTTTAATTGAGCCTTGATCACAAACAAATGACACTACAGTAGCTCATCAAAAAGTGAGTGAGTGAGGTCATGCAATGTAAGCTATACAAACGTATACAAACTTAATTAATTAGTCCTTAATCAACTGGCATAACGGCAATGGCAAATGTTAAAACCTATAATGTATTTTGCGATGCCTTAATGAGTCAAGCACAGTGCTGAGTAATAGAGACAAACTCTACAAAGAAAGGGTAGAGAACGAACTTCCTCTATACTAGGATGCCTTGTGCTTTTTGGCCCTCATGAACTAATGTTCGAGTCATTGACCGCATTTATTCCATCCATCGTTAGTAAGAAACAAAATCTGACCATGTGAGAATTATAATAGGACAGCCTAAACTTTTTAAACGTCATCATATAAAAAGAGTGCCTTGGATTCTTTCCACAGAAAGCAATGAATACAAAATGCACTCTTGTGTCAGAGGTGTTTTCATCCATGCTGAGTTCCCACCCTGGCCTCCCCTGGCTAAATGTTCTGTTGCACCAGAAAGTGCTGAGTAACAAGAAAGTGCTGAGCAGCACAGCAGAGAGAATGCTAGTCCGTACAAGACAGGGACTTCATCATAATTGTAGGCTACCTACCTGCATTTAAATGATGCATCTGTGAATGGGTGAACTCAGATGCTGTTGCTACTGTATACTGACTCTGCTTCTTTGTGATATAACTGTGCATTTGAATGTTGGAATCTTTTAAAACAGTAAAGTTATATGGCTGGAATTGCTTTTATGCTTCAAACCAATCCAACTTTATTTATATAGCACACTTAAAAACAACAAAGTTAACCAAAGTGCTTCACAATCAATCAATAAAAACACATAGACTAATCACAATACAATGTCTGTTCAAAACAAACTGTCTAATCCAATTATCTTGTTTGACTTGTAGATCAGGTCAGTTTGCCATGCAGTGGTAGCTGGTCTAGTACCTGGATATGTCTTTGCTATTGTGTATTTTGTTTTACTCTCAGAGTAGCCTAAACCTAATACAAATATACTTGTTATGCAAATGAATAGTAATCTAGTATGTTCATATCTCAATGAAGATCTCTTAATGTCAGTTGTCCCGTTTAGGGGGTTAGCCTTAGAGATGGGCAGTCACAAAAATAATAGCCAAAGTCTTTTGGAGAAAGAAAGTGCTCTTTCATTTGAGGGGTATCAGTTCTCTCAGTAAAACAATGATGAGCTGTCTTTTTGGTTGCAATCATTTAGTCTGGTTTTTTATCGGTAACATAGACATTTCAATTTGTTATATACCATTTCAAGTCCCTGCTATCATACAGAACAGTGTGGCCTTTCCCACATATACACACTGCATGGACACTCTGCTGTGGGCGCTGTCCAAAGTGCTGAAATCTTCAGCCCTAATTTTAGTGTGGCAGGAGTTAGTCACAACTGAAACTGAAATGCAGTCTTTCTACATACTAGAGCATCTTATGACCAGAATCAGCAAACCTTTGCATCTATGCAGTGTGTCTTTGTGTGCGTGTGTGTGCTCATTGTGTCAATGATTCAGCGACAGCAGCAGCTCAGACTGTGCATGAGTAAGTCAAAGATAAAGATCAAAAGATATTGTTGTAAGCAAACGCATGGACAGATGCTGATAAGCAGCTCCAATGATAACAGGTTAAATAGTCATCCTCTGAAGGTACCTGGTGAGCAGTTTTCAACATTAAAGGGGACATATTATGGAAAGCGGGTTTTACCTATAGTCTTTGTTTGGATTTGGTAGTCTGAAATGTTATTTGGGTGCTGGGGGGAACTTATAGATACTCTATAGTTTGGCCAGAGTTTGAAGTCTTCAGATTAAATATCTGTTCAGAATGACTGTATAGGGCTATTCAACTAAATTGTTCAGGGGGCCACATTGTCAGAAACCCAAGGGGCCAGGGGCCGGACTGCCACGGCGCCTCCCCGTGCTATGAATATATGTACACTTGACACAACACGCAACCACATTTTCACAACTTTTATTTAACTACATTGCAAAAGTAGTATACTTTTCAAAAAAAGTGCTTCATTTATGTGCCACATCTGCAACATCTCCTGCAAAAAGTGCTTCATTTATGACTGTGCAACAACTGCAACATCTCCTCTTCAACATTTCAATATAAAAATTAAATAAAAAACAAACAAGTGCATGATGTGCATCTGAACATTCTAACATCAACACTTGAACAAAAAAACACATTTATAGTGCAGCTGAGCTTATGAAAAAGTGCTTCATGTCTGTGCAACAACAGCAAATCACAGCATCTTATTAGCACTTATTGTCCACTCTTAACTCTCAAACATCAGGGGGGTGGGGGGCAGACAGGCCTAGCCTACATACACACATCTAATGAGAGAGATTGCACTTCTTTGACTGGGCAATGGCAGAGAAAGAGGGTTCATAGGAAGTGAGGGCTACCCGCAAACAGTGATGCAAATGCTCACAAGGAGGCACGGTTGCTTGTTTTAATGGCATTCATGTGAGAGAAACTGGATTCACAGGTGTATGTTGAGCCAAACATTGTTAGCACAGATATTGCCAGCGTTTTTATTTTGGGGAATGTGTTGACATGAATACACTTTATCCAAAATGTTGTGGTGGATTCATTCTCAAGTGCCTGCTTCAGAGCAGATGATGCTTGCATGTCAATTATTTCAAGTTGCAGGAGACCTTCATCAATGTGAAGTGATGCAAGGAACTCTTGTCCTTTTGTGGAAATAGCAGCTACATTGGCAAATGGGTTGCTCACAAAATGCATCAATTCTCTGGGCATGTCAAATTCATCAAATCGACTTGCAAAGTTTTCCCTCAATTTATCAATGAAATCTGTCATTAATTGAGTGACTTTTGGCTTAATTGTGCGTGTGAACGTTGACATGAAAAGAAAAAAGTTAAAAAAAAAGAATATTTTAAAAAAATATTAAATTTGTTTTCTTTTTGTTCTTCTAATTATCATGTAATCTTTTGCGGGCCAGTCAGAATCATCCCGCGGATCTGGTCCGCGGGCCGCCAGTTGAATAGCCGTCTTGTTAACAGAACTCGCTTTGGGGCGCCAATAATGTGGTCAAGAGGCATGAATTCTCTATTGTGCCTGAATTGTCTTGGCTTCTTTTATTCACATAATGATCAGTGGTTGTACAGAGCTCTACTCTCGTTGAGAGCCGTTGAGGAAGAGAAAGAAAGGGGTGGGAACAATCTCTTTTATAGTCACCTCTAAGGTAGAATAACCAGGTAGCTACGCCTAGAGCGCCCTCCAGTGGAAACAGATATATATATACACAACTGGCAATATCTGGTGGAGACAATGATCTACACAGGTAAACAACTACATGTGTAAACAGTCATATGTGGGCGTTTATTTGATTTTGGGCACTTTTTGGAAAATCTATTTATCAAAAATAAAATTGCATAAAACCTTAAATGATCAATTAAGCTTTATAGTCATTTTGTCAGGAATCATAATATGAACATTGTTGTAAACATCACTTTATGGAATTTAATATATTTAACACTTTTCCTAGAATGTCAGAGAACATTGTCATTACCATCACGTTACCAAATAACTCTTTAAAATGTAAAAAAAAAAGTAAAACATTTGTGCTTTTAAGGCATTTATGTAACATTATACCTTACTTCTGATGTATTAGTGGTTTGAAATATTTTACTTGAATTTAAACATGCTTTAGATCTTTAGATATGCAGCCTTTTAAATATATTGCTAGATCCTGTCAAGAAAGATACAATTACTACAACAACAGGTCCATGACTCTTGTTTTTCATACATAAAATGTTAAGGGAGGGCTTGTAATATAGGAAAACATGTAGGAAAATGTCTGATTTAAACTATTTGTTACAAATTTGTTAAGAAATATGTCATGTGTTGGTAATGACGTACTGTTGTGGTAATGACGAAATGTGATGGGAATGACATTTAGATAGATTTATTGAATTCATTCATGGATACAGTAACACAACATCAGAATCATAGGTATTATCAACAACTGTTACAACAGGATAGGAACATCTAAGAAACCATCTAAAAAAAACACTGACAACCTTTATGGTTTCAAACAACATACTTTAACAGTAAGAGGTTTGTTCTTTTAACATGCCTACATCTTCTTCTCCATGAGGGAGCATACTTGTTTCCAGACAGAAGCATTGAGCATCATATGTCTTTTAGTAATCAGTTGGGGCTCTGGGACCAGCACAATTTCCATTCTATACCATATTAGGGGAGAACGGGGGACGTTGTCACACTTTTTACTCTAGTGTGAATTGCTCATAATCAAAACATCTTTCAATAGTCATTCCTACATTAAATTGAAGCTTAAGATGTTGGCTTGAAATGTGTATCCCTCTCATTTTCCAAAGTATTGTAACAAAGAGTTAATCACCTATCAAAGACACTCTGACACATTGTGACAACCAACCCCATCATGGGGATGGTTGTCACACACTATGGGGTTGGTTGTCACCATGTGTTTTAAAACTTTTAATGGGAAAATCTTAAAAAGAAGACAAGATTTAGATTTCAGATAATGATTGAAGAAGTGCGTCTTTAGTCGACGGCGAAAGATTGGATGGGTTTCGGCTGTCCTAACTGGGGTGGGTAGTTCATTCCAACATTGTGGGGCAAGGACTGAGAATAGACAAGAAGGCAGAACTAAATTTGAAAGTTTAACAAGTTGACAAATACATAACTTAATGGATCTTAATGAACATAAACAGGAAACACATCTTTAGGCCATCCTATATAACAAAATAAGAACACAATAAATCGGCCTAACAATAATAGCCTACACAACATGTCTAGTAAAGTACCTGCACAGCAGGATGTCTGGTAACACCACATTAGAATAGTATACACAAATATACTAGTATAATATAATAGTATACCCAAAAAACCCAAATATCGGTTATCGAATATCGATAATATAACAACCAAATATCAGTTATTCGATAGTTGCCCTTTATCTGGCACTATTTAAAAGTTTCACTGTGATCGGAATAAAGGAGTTTTTAAACCTATTTAGTCTAGAGCGTGGAACTCTAAACCTTCTCCCATAGGGCAGTAGCTCATACTCGGCATGTAAGACATGGGAGGGGTCCGAGACTATTCTATTGGCTTGCCTTAGAGTAGCCTGTTAAAAAATAGACTGCAGGGATGGGTGACCTTTCACCCCTATGATCTTCCATGCAGTCTGCATCAGACGGACCAGTTTGGACTTTAATTGTACAGACAGGTTACCAAACCAAGCTGTAATACCGTATCTGATGAGACTCTCTAATACAGATTGGTAGAAAAGTAACAACATTTTTTTATCTACACCATGAACTCTAAGGCGACGTAGAAAGTGCAGTCGTTGTTGTAGTCTGCTACACAGGCTATCTACATGGGTGTTCCAGGTTAGTGTGTTATCGACAAAAATCACAAGATATTTATATGAAGAGACCGGCGAGATGGACTGTGTGTGGATGCCCACAGGCCTGTGGTCCCCAACACCTCTGGGGTCAAACACCATCTCCTCAGTCTTAACTGATTGAAAATGTTATTAACAGATTGCAGAATGGGTACAATACAGTAAGGCTCAATACACACAATTGTTAAGGGGATGCAGACCAGAGAAAGACTTTCGTCTTGTTTACACCAGGTCCCCCATTTTCTATTTATAATGAATTGTAAGTAGGGTGCAACTAGCACTGTGCAATCCATTCTTTGTGGATCTAGCCCTTAATGTTGCTAGTCTTTAGCACTTTGTGATGGAGCAGTTTGTCAGCCATCAGTTGCGTGTTTGCATGTGTTTTACACAAGGATGTGTCCCTATCACGGACGGTTGGCCTCACTATCCAAAATGGGCAGGTTTTCCATAACTTACTATAGGAAATCTTGAGCTGTGGATGTTCATTCTTGAATTTCCGCCAAAAACTGTACGTTTCATTCAGAAAGCGCTTTTGCATTTTCACTTTCTTCTGCGTCAATGTGTCTCTCTTCCCTGTTGTTGCCCGTTAGTTATCATCACGTTCCAGAAACTCTTTGACTTTTGTCCTGGTAGAGAGAGGCAATGCATTTGCATGTTTCTTCTGAAGTCCAGTTCCTCTTCTGTATTTCCGCATTATCTTTGCAGAGAATCCAAGTTCCTTTTGAGCCAGATACACCAACTTGTACTTTTTCAGAATTCCCCCCCTTAGAATCTTTGAAATTACTTGCTTCTCTTTAGTGTTGGTGTCTCGCAGCTCTGACACTAGAGTATTGTGGAACAATATAGTGTCTTCCTGAGATCACATTTCTTTGACTTCATTTGTTGTTTTGATTTTGATCGTGGCGATTCTTGTGGTTTGAGCTTATTTGACAGTCTTTCATATAGTTTTTTATATTTCTCCATATTTCGTTTTGCTCTCTCCAACATCAGGTTGGCTTCACACAGATCTCTGTAGACTTTACTTCTGTTTCTGTTCACCTTTTTTCGTCCTCTTTGTTGTGGGGTTTCTTGTGGTGTAGGCTGATTGGGACTTTCACATCTGGCAATAGGGACAGGGACAGCATTGTGTTGCTCAGGTTGTTGTGTTGGTGACACTGGTGGCCTATTCACTGTTAGGTAGTCATCCATATTTCATATTTGCTTATCGTTTGTTCTTTTGTTTCTTTGATTGATTCGCCATTGATGCCTTTTATATATTTGTGTGCATTTGGGCAGCTGAGATATGCATTGCAGCTTACCCGTCTCTTTTCTCTTTTTATACCGCTCTTTTTCTTTTTGAAAGTATCTTTGATATTGTTCTGGATCATCTTTAAGTCTGTCTCTGTATGATTTTGACCTTTGGCCTGTTGATTTAGGTGCCATGGTGAAGACACTAGCATAAACAAATACAAAAACCAATAAATAAATAAATAAATAACAATAAATATCAGTTATAAATGAGACACAACATATATTTACATATACATATACATACAAGTAATGTTATCCAAAAAAAATAGCTATAAACAGATATCTTTGTCATTACCACCACACGTTGTCATTACCACCACACTTCATTGTGTGGCGGTAATGACCGTGATGGTAATGACATTTTCTTACTTTTAAGCTAACAGCTAGCATAACATCAAACTTGCTTATATTCAATTCTTAGCTAGCTAGCAATGTACTCAATGTACCTACAAATATGAAGAAGTTTGACTAAGATTCAAAAGCATTATCAAATTATAGTGTGTTTGGTAATGACACACAATAAACATATTCTGTAGTATGAGTAAGTAAATGTGAAAATATCTTACATTCCTGGTGATCAAAATGTCAGTCTTCCACTCTGACAGCCATGTGCTCCACTGTCACTACAGGTTGTAATGGGTACCAAAGCAAGTGGCGTAGCCAACACTTCATTGTATTGCAAATAGTTCAACGTGATGGTAATGACACAGATATTAAGGGACAAACCTATTTTGATATTTTTTTTTCACATATTGTACTTAAGTTAAATATTTGGCAGAGAATCATTGATTCAAATGTAGTTATAGTAATATATACCTAAAAGTATTGTTTTTTAATAGTTTTTTCTAGAGAAATACAAGACCAAACGTTAAAACTCTGGATTGGGACAAGGTGAAAATGGTCAAATTCCAACATTAAACAACAAAAAATAAGATAAAAAATGTATGTTTTAAATTGAATAATTAAGTCTAGGTAAGTAATTAATTATACTAATCAATGATAGCATAAAGAATCTGGAAATATTTTTTTTTCTTTCAAATATATCCCAGGGACATGAAAATGCCCAAAATCAAATAATCACCGACAGTCACTAACACACAGTGTAACTGAGGGGTACAATTCCCTGACTGTATTGTTAGATATGATATTTAATACCACTACCTCATGTACTTTAACTTCTGGCCACCCAGTACAAGATATAAGTATGATGAACACTTTCCCACCTGATGAAACGAATCCACACAAATGTACCAAATCGAAGGTTTAATACAGCAAAGGGTGTATACAACGATCACTTAATTACATTTATGATTTGAAATATGGAATATGCACTTTTATGGCAAATGAGTATTCGTAGGTAAATCAACATTGAATGTCCAATCTCTGGTTGCGCAGGGAGTAAGTATACAACCTGGAATATTTAGGAAACGATAGCGATGGTACTTAGATGATTATAGCTGGATACACTAAGGGGGGGGGGGGGTCCCGCTGGTTGTAAGACAGTAGGAGGGGGGGGGTTAGAGAAGCCGCTGGCGGTATCCCATCTGGCCGACGGTGTCTTGGGAGAATCCAAAGTCTTGGACACGGTGCCCACAGAACCTCGGACCGCAGACGAATACAGCTGGACCCTCTGTGGAACGGTAACTGCCGGTCCACAACGGAGAGACGTGAGGCGACCTCACGTGTAGAGCGCCGTCTCACCTGGAGTCCTCTCCGGGGGGTAGTTCCAACACTCCGCAGTGTTGGCCTTTATCCATGGAATAATCAAAGCACACAAAGCATAATCCAAGCCGTGGAAGGCTCGCCGTCGTCCGGGTAGAGTAATCCAATATACAGGTCCAGTCGCTCTTGGCCCGGAGCTCCTCGGATGCAATCACCACTAGGGGTCTGACCAGCCTGGTTAAGCGTCCAGATAACGTCAGGAACGATGGGGGTACTGATAACTTTAGAACTCTAACCGAACGATGCACCATACATAAATAGACTATTATTAGCTTAATAGAATACGTCCAACTCGACGGTATAGTGCCAAACTATGACTATTCAACTATTAATCTACACGATATCTCAATGCCTATTCTGGGCCAAGTAGGCCTTACTACACCGCACGTGCGTCGTGGGGAGGCTTTTGCGTCTGTCACTCTGTTGGAGGGTAAAGCACTGGACTAAAAGAAAGTTCTACTTTACTTGCGCCATATATATATGCGCTATGAACAAATAGTACCATTCGTATTTCGCCCGACATATTACTGCGCGGAACCGGGGGTTGCCACGACATGTTAGGCGGCACGATTGAACTTGGACCTAGGGGGTATGGCAACCTGGCGCCAGGTTCTCGTCCAATGGTAGAATGAAACTATTATGGGCTGTTTAGTAGAAACGGGGATATTCAATGCATATTGTACAAGGAATATACGGGGGATATCAAACGATATACAAATACAATTAAATATATATATATAAATAAATATACATATTCGGTTTAATCTGATCCTTCACAACAGCCGCCCCCTAATTAGTCCCACCTAATTAGCTAAGCAGAGACAGATTAACCGCACTGTCTACCACTCAAGGTCCGCTGTAAGGGTCAGTCAACTCACAAAGTCATAGGGTCATGGTCATCATCGATAGTATCTGGGAGTCGGGGCAGTTCTATTAGCCTCGCCACGGGTCGTGTGTAAGTACGCCCTTGGACGAGTACTTCAGCTGCTCGGACCTTGCCATCGGCACCGGTGATCACTTTGCTTACGCGGCCAGCCGGCCACATAGCTCTGGGTAGTGACTGGTCAATAATCATGACGACTGTTCCTTCTGTCAAATTGTCTCTCTCTTTTACCCACTTCTGGCGGGTCTGTAGAGACGGTAGGTAGTGAAGTAGGAAGCTGCTCCAAAACTTGTCAGCTAGTACTTGGCTGTACCTCCACATTCTTCGGCCGTTCGCTTCTTCAGGCCTGTACATTGTCTGGGGTAGCGCGGGGTCCAGCCGCCCCATTAGGAGTGTGTTGGGGGTGACTGGGTCGACATCTGCTACATCACTGGAGACGTAACCGAGGGGCTTTGAGTTCAATACTCCCTCGATCTCCGTGAGGACTGTCATTAGGACTTCCTCCGCCACAGTCTGGGCTCCGAGTACTGCGTACAGGGCTGTCTTTATAGAACGTACTTCTCGTTCCCAGGTTCCACCGAAGTGGGGTGCGTTCGGGGGATTGAACTGGAAGTCAATCTGGGCTGGAGCGAGGTGGGTCTTAAGTTCTGGGCCCATAGCTTGGAAGCTCTCTCTCAGCTCTCTTTCTCCGCCTTTGAAGTTGGTCCCGTGATCAGACAACAATGTAGACGGTTTTCCTTTCCGTGATGTGAATCTCCGGAAGGCCATAAGGAATGAGTCTGTGCTCATGGTCGGAAGGAGCTCGATATGTATCGCTCTGGTGGTCATGCATTTGAATACAATACCCCACCGCTTCTCGGTGCCTCTTCCTCTCTTTATATACAACGGGCCAAAGCAGTCCATGCCTGTGGAGTGGAATGGCTTGTCGCCGATTCGGAGGCGACAGGGGGGTAAGTCAGCCATCCGTGGTATGCTGGGCTGCGCGCGCCACTTACGGCAGTCTAGACAGGTTCGCTGGAAGCGCCGTACTGCTTCTCTCCCTTGCAATATCCAATAACGACGTCTGATCTCCGCGAAGACTCTCTCTGCTCCTGCGTGGTGTACATCCTCGTCGTATTTCTTTATGATCAGCTCTGTGACCTTGTGTCGGCTGTTCAAGACGATCGGGTACTTAATGTCATCTGGTAGATCGGGGGCTCTCCGCAGGCGACCACCCACTCTGATGAGATTATGGGCGTCACTCTCTGGTGCCAGGTGAATCAGTCTGCTGTCTGATGGGACGGGGTTTCCTCCCTGTAGACAGTCTAGCTCATCGGGGAACGAGTCTCTCTGGGCTCGTTGTAGTAGAAGAAGTTCTGCTTCTTCGTAGTCAGCTGCTGACATGTCAGTGGTGGACTGAATCTCTGGGTGGTGCCGCAGGAATGTTCTTTGTTGCGCACTCTCTAGGGTAATGCAGTCATCTATGTTGGGGTCTGTGGAGGCGACAGTGCTCAGTCCACAGAACATAGGTTTCTTGTTCTCAGCCTCCTCGTTACTTGCTTCCCTCGGGGTGGGCGTAGGCCAATCTCCTTCCGGGAGCTTGAGGAATGCTGGTCCGTCACTGTAGATGTTGCGACGGGTTAGGTCATCCAGAGACATTCCCCGGGTGATGACGTCAGCTGGGCCGTGTTTGGTGTCCACATACCGCCAGCTTGCTTCTTCTGTTAATTCTTGAATCTCGGTGACTCTGACTCCCACGAAGACCTTGTATCTGCATGAATCAGACTTGATCCATGTGAGTACTGTCGTGGAATCTGACCACAAGATTGTTCTATGCACCGGAATGGTGAGTTCACGTTGGATTAACGTGGCTAGATGCGCTCCTGCGAGGGCTGCGCAGAGCTCTAGACGCGGGATAGATTGTTGCTTACGTGGGGCTATTCTTGAGCGGGCCAGGATGAAAGCAGTGTGTATCTTTCCTCCCATCTCTTGGGCACGCAAATAGGCCACCGATCCGTAGGCTACTTCGGAGGCGTCGCTGAAGACGTGTAGCTCAATCTCGCATGTCTCTGGCCTCACTGTGGATGGGAAGTAGCTGCGGCGTATATTGACACCTGGGAGTGAGCGGAGTTCCGTCTCCCACTCTCTCCATGTTGAGGCAAGGTGTGCGGGTATTGGGTCGTCCCAGCCCTGGTCCTTGTCCCATAGTGCTCGTACAATCATCTTTGCCCTGGTGGTGTAAGGTAGAATACATCCCAACGGGTCATATTGTCTGGCGAGTGTTCTGTACACACTCCGTCTGGTGGTCGGTATCGCCGCCGACCTTCCTTGCTCTGGAGCCAAGGGTTTGTGTCTATAGTGGAGCGAGTCTGTTTTGAAGCGCCAGACTAGTCCTAGTGTCATTTCTTGGGCTTCTCCTGGGATTGTCGCCATCCAGGTCTCGCTGCTGGCAGCCTTGTCCGCGGAGGAGAGGCTGCGCAATACGTGCGGGTCGCTGCTGGCCCACTGCCTGAGATCAAAGCCGCCTTTGATTAGGGAGGCGCGTAACTTGATTAGGAGAGCCTCAGCTTCTTCTTGAGTCGAGACGCTTTGTAAACAGTTGTCCACGTAGAAACTGTTCTTCACACTGTGTTGGACCTCTTCATCTGCTGCTGGGTCCTCTGTGACGTGTTTCTGTAGTGCAAAGGTAGCACAGCACGGGCTGCATGTGGTTCCGAAGGGGAGTACTTCCCACTGGTAGATGGATGGGTTCTCATCTCCGATCTTCTCTCTCCATAGGAACCGTAGCAGAGGCTTGTCCTCCTCTACTAGTCTCACCTGCAAGAACATCCCTTTGATATCCCCGCTTATAGCCACCTTGTCCTGGCGGAAGCGCAGTAGCACGCCTAGTAGGGAGGGGCCGAGTGTGGGGCCGGGCAAGAGCTCTTTATTCAGATTTTGGGATCCGATCTGGTAGCTGCAGTTAAACACAATGCGATCCTTGCCGTTGTGATGGACCTTGTGATGCGGCACGTACCATGATTCGGTCGTCTGATCGGCCTCTTTAATGTCAATCTTTGTTACGTGTCCCGCTGTGATTAGCTTCGCAATCTCAGCTCGGTACACACTCTCTTGAGCGGGGTCTTTGGCTAGGCGCCGCTCTGTGTTCAGTAGATAGCGCTCCGTGGCGTCTTTCTTTGCGTGAAAGGTGGGCATTCCCTCTCGCCTCAGGAGTGGAGTTGCGTATCTCATCACTCCGCCGACTGTGACTCTCTTTGTCCCCTGCTCGAGTAGGTTGATGGCGTAAATGTCTTCTTTAGAGCGAATATCTTTCTTTTCGTTCTTAAAGGGCATTGTCTCTAGGGTCCATAGCCTCTCGACATGCTGCAGGAGAGTGGTGTCTTCTTCTGTCGTTCTGGAGTGGAAGCAGTTAGTGGCTGCTGTTCGGTTGAGAGATTTAGCGAGGGGGCCTTGGAGGGTCCACCCTAGGCGGGTCTCGACTGCTGCAGGACAGCCTCGGGGGCCTGTATGGACCCGGTCAATCGGGACTATGAGTTCTGCATGGTCGGAGCCTATCAACAGGGTCGGGGTAGCGCCGTCTATGAGCGGGATAGGTAATTGGCGCAGGTGCACATATTTATCCATCAACTTGGTGACAGGGTAGGTGTACTGCGATAGTCCTATTTCTTGGCTGGTGAAAGCATTTGTGATCTTGTACCGTCGCTCTGGCTGCCCGTTGGCTGCGATGGTGAAGGAGACATTCTCGCCCTTTATCATCTTTAAATCTCTTCTTATTGTCCGAATCGTCATTTCGTTCTTGCTCCCCCGCAGTCCCAGCTGGGTCGCAGCGGAGGCGAGCAGAAGGGTCTTCTCTGACCCGTCATCAAGGACGGCGTAAGTGTCCATGACTTTATCTTGGTAGCTCAATGTCACTCGGACTACCTTTAAGAGCACTTGGGCTCCGCTGCTGCTGGCGGGGTCAATGTACATGACACTTGCCTTGGTGCCGCTCCGTGGTGCAGGTATAGGCCGTCTTCCGTTACTATCGTGTAGTATATCTAGATGGGCTCCATCGCACCGGCTGCACCTTTTCTTTAGGCGGCATTCGGCTGTCGTGTGGGGCCGCGCACATCGATAACAGCGCCGGTTGGACTTTATCCATTGACTCACTTCTTCTGCATTCATCTTTGTGAATGAGTCACATTGTGACAGCCAGTGTTCTTTCTCACAGTAGGGACACGCTATCTTCCACTTCTCTTTTCTCGAGGGGGTGCTGTGACTCTTACTGCTCGGTACTGACTCTGATTGGTGCATGACAGTCACCGATCTTCTTCCATCATTTATTCTCCTGGGTCCCTCTCTGGAGCTTGGCGTGCTCCGCCCGAAGGTGTCCAGTCGTAAGCTGCTGACTTCTCTCGCCAGGAAGTCGGCTAGATCAAGGAGGGATGGCTCGGGGCCGTCGGGATCCCGGTAATCCCTCTGCCGCCTAAAGCGCTCCTGTCTTGCGGGTGGCAGCTTCTCCAAAATCCTCTCGACGTTAGAGTTGGCGTATAGCTCATGCATGCCCTTCTCCCGTTGCGCTCCCAGCATCCCCACCAGGGACTGCACTTTGATTGACAGGTCGTCTAGTGAGCGATTGTCTGTGGCTGGGGGTAGGCGGTCAATATGCCTTATCTCCTGGATTACGTAATCCCATATACGTCCATATCTCTGATCCAGCGCTGCAAGGGCCGCTGTGTATGGAGTCGAGGAGGTAGCATAGGCTAGCGCTATATTGTGCGCTCGCGGTACTTTCAGGTGCTTCAGTAATATTGCATACTTGTGGCGTTCATCAGCGACATCCACCATCATTGTCTCTAAGCACATCCGGAGCTCCGTGTACTGTGCTCGACTCTCATAGGCGAAGTCTGGGAATGACGGCGTGGCGTTGTATGACGCCGTGGATGGCTGATACGTCGGCGAGCGTTGGGGGAGAGACCTCCTGGGCGAGTCCCCTCTTGCGCCTCGCTGTGGGCTGGTACTGGCAGGGTACCATGGCCCGCTGGTCCAGGTGCTGTTCCTCGGGGCTGGTCGTGCGTCGTGCTCACCCGTGAATAGAGTCGGGGGTCTGTAGCGCAGCGCCGCGGGGGTATAGCCTGGACTGTATGGGACCTCCTGGTCCGGTGGAGTACTGTGCTGTCGTCGGGCTTGGTTCTCCTCTTCTCCCTCTTCTTCCTCTATCAGATCTTCCAGATCCTGTAATCGTTTATTTAGCTTCTCCGCAGTGTATGCCGCTCCTTCCTTGTAGCTGGGTCTCGCTTGGACCGGTATGGGAAGGGGGTCTGCGGGGGGTCTAGACTCGGTCTGTTGGTCAAGTTCAGGGTCGCTTGCTCGTTGTGGTGACGCTGCCCTTGACTGTTGTCTCGACGAGTTCCTTGAGCCCCTAGCGGAGGGAGAGGGTGTTGTCCTTTTGATCAGCTGCTCTATTAGTTGCGCTTGTAGTCTGTCGCGCTCTGCGTCTCTTTGGGCACCGGCAGCGGCGCGCTGGGCGTCGGCCCGGTCTCTTGCCATATTCTCTTCCATCTGGAAGCGTCTCATCTCCAGATGTGTGCGCTGTTCTTCGCTCCGTTGCTGCGCTTGGAGTCGGTCGCGTTCGGTAGAGGCTGTCAGGCTGACGAGGAACGCCTGTTGTAGTATCCTCTCCGCTTCGCTGGGGGGAGGCGGTTGTGGAGGTGAGCCGCTCCTGCGTGAGCCGCTCCTGGGGGTACTCGTTGGGGAGTCCTGGAGCTCTAGTTCCTCGGCGCTCTCCTCCTCTTCTTCCGTGCAGAGTTCTCTCTCTGTAGGGTTGTCTTCCTCCCGGGGCTGGTCGGGGACTACTTCTTGAGTAGTGGCGGGGGGTAAAGGCATGTCAATTCCCTCCTGGTCCCCACCGTGAGCTTGGTCAGTTACATTAGGACCTACTAGGGCTTCTGTGGTCGGGGAAACCTGCTCGTTAAGGTCAGACATAATTTTACTTTCTACTTTTACCGCGTTTACCGTTTGTCGAAGGCTAGGTAGTTGACTGACAGTGTAAGCCTCTAAGTACTGAGGTGTCTGTCGTCTGCGCCGCGGGCGTTCTAGGTTAGGAGGATCGTTTCGTGGAGTGTTCATCATAGGCCATTTCGATATTAATAACACTATATTAATATTACACTAGTTACCCTCCGGCTCGAAGGACCAATTGTAACTGAGGGGTACAATTCCCTGACTGTATTGTTAGATATGATATTTAATACCACTACCTCATGTACTTTAACTTCTGGCCACCCAGTACAAGATATAAGTATGATGAACACTTTCCCACCTGATGAAACTAATCCACACAAATGTACCAAATCGAAGGTTTAATACAGCAAAGGGTGTATACAACGATCACTTAATTACATTTATGATTTGAAATATGGAATATGCACTTTTATGGCAAATGAGTATTCGTAGGTAAATCAACATTGAATGTCCAATCTCTGGTTGCGCAGGGAGTAAGTATACAACCTGGAATATTTAGGAAACGATAGCGATGGTACTTAGATGATTATAGCTGGATACACTAAGGGGGGGGGGGGTCCCGCTGGTTGTAAGACAGTAGGAGGGGGGGGGTTAGAGAAGCCGCTGGCGGTATCCCATCTGGCCGACGGTGTCTTGGGAGAATCCAAAGTCTTGGACACGGTGCCCACAGAACCTCGGACCGCAGACGAATACAGCTGGACCCTCTGTGGAACGGTAACTGCCGGTCCACAACGGAGAGACGTGAGGCGACCTCACGTGTAGAGCGCCGTCTCACCTGGAGTCCTCTCCGGGGGGTAGTTCCAACACTCCGCAGTGTTGGCCTTTATCCATGGAATAATCAAAGCACACAAAGCATAATCCAAGCCGTGGAAGGCTCGCCGTCGTCCGGGTAGAGTAATCCAATATACAGGTCCAGTCGCTCTTGGCCCGGAGCTCCTCGGATGCAATCACCACTAGGGGTCTGACCAGCCTGGTTAAGCGTCCAGATAACGTCAGGAACGATGGGGGTACTGATAACTTTAGAACTCTAACCGAACGATGCACCATACATAAATAGACTATTATTAGCTTAATAGAATACGTCCAACTCGACGGTATAGTGCCAAACTATGACTATTCAACTATTAATCTACACGATATCTCAATGCCTATTCTGGGCCAAGTAGGCCTTACTACACCGCACGTGCGTCGTGGGGAGGCTTTTGCGTCTGTCACTCTGTTGGAGGGTAAAGCACTGGACTAAAAGAAAGTTCTACTTTACTTGCGCCATATATATATGCGCTATGAACAAATAGTACCATTCGTATTTCGCCCGACATATTACTGCGCGGAACCGGGGGTTGCCACGACATGTTAGGCGGCACGATTGAACTTGGACCTAGGGGGTATGGCAACCTGGCGCCAGGTTCTCGTCCAATGGTAGAATGAAACTATTATGGGCTGTTTAGTAGAAACGGGGATATTCAATGCATATTGTACAAGGAATATACAGGGGATATCAAACGATATACAAATACAATTAAATATATATATATAAATAAATATACATATTCGGTTTAATCTGATCCTTCACAACACACAGAGTCTCTTAACTCAACAAGTCTATCTATGATGTCATAGGATGTTGAATTAGCTTTGATTAATCAACCATTATCTGAAATAAAAATAAAAAAAATAATCAAATAAAATAAAAATTTACAAAAATAAAAATAAAAATCTAACCCTAACTAACCTTACTGTCATGCACTTGTCCCAATAAACTAACCTACACTGTAGCACGCAACACTTTGATGAACATTGTTACTCAGCTGATAGAGTTGTGCCCTTCCTGATGACTTGTCGTACCGAACTTGTAAGTCGCTTTGGATAAAAGCGTCAGCTAAATGACTAAATGTAAATGTAAATTAAATTAGCCGTGTCTTTTGGAGCCAGAAACACTGTCTTACCTAATCTAGTACTGCCCAACTGCTGAAGTGCCCTTGAGCAAGGCACTTAGCCCCCAAACATCTCCAGTGGAACTGCTCTTTGACCAACAGTAAATATACAGTGGGCTGCTCCCAGGAAACACCACTGCCTGGTATGGAAACAGCACGGCACAGGACAAGAAGGCCCTACAGAGAGTGGTGCGCTCAGCTGAGCGTACTACGGGTATTGCACTACCACCCCTGCAGGTCTTATATAACAAGAGGTGCAAATCCAGAGCCTGCAGGATAATGAAAGACCCTCACCACCCCAACAACAGCCTGTTCCAGCTGCTGCGGTCAGGCAGACGCCTGCGAACACCAGTAACTAGGACAGAGAGACTTCGGCTCAGCTTCTTCCCCCAGGCCATCAGTGCCTTGAACACTGAACTCTCCACGCACAAGAACACATGAGCACACACACAACACACACACTGTACACGCTCACACACTAGCAGTCACTTTGGCATGAACACACACACACTCATGCTGCACACGCTCACACTCAACGGTCACTTTACACAATGAAAAGGTCACATTAAAAACAAGAACGGGAGTGGTTCTTGTATAGTAAACAGATGGATATAGCAAGCTAGCATAAGGACACATAGTATACAGTAACTGTAGATTGTATAGTATAGCATTGTATAGTAGTGTACATAAGACCCAGTGCCTCATCCGTAGCTAACAGTGTATTGCACTATCGCAGGACCTTAGCATGTCTTACCATGCTTTTTGTAAACGTATGTACATATACCTGTTATGTCTTATTCTTATTACTTGTATTATTGCACAAATGTCTTATTCTCAACCTATTCTTATTACTGTATTATTGCACAATCGCTGCGGGCATGATGTTGACAGATGTTGGCTATGGGGCGACAATAACTTACACTGTAAACCCGCACGTTCAAAATAATCAATTAGTTTGAGTAGGGTATACTCAATATTCTATGAAAGTTCTACTAACTTGAATGTCTTGAGTTCGTGTGACGTGTTCTTATGTTTTGAGTAAATAAAACTCATAGTTTTTGATTGACTTGGAACTATTCACTTATTAAGTAAGTATAATGTAAAAGCATAACTTAAGTACAACTTAAGATAATTAAGTAGATACAGACTCTAAACCACATTATGTTTTGAGTAAATAAAACTCATAGTTTTTGATTGACTTGGAATTATTCACTTATTAAGTAAGTATAATGTAAAAGCATAACTTAAGTACAACTTAAGATAATTAAGTAGATACAGACTGTAAACCGCATTATGTTTTGAGTAAATAAAACTCATAGTTTTTGATTGACTTGGAACTATTCACTTATTAAGTAAGTATAATGTAAAAGCATAACTTAAGTACAACTTAAGATAATTAAATAGATACAGACTGTAAACCGCATTATGTTTTGAGTAAATAAAACTCATAGTTTTTGATTGACTTGGAACTATTCACTTATTAAGTAAGTATAATGTAAAAGCATAACTTAAGTACAACTTAAGATAATTAAGTAGATACAGACTGAAAACCGCATTATGTTTTGAGTAAATAAAACTCATAGTTTTTGATTGACTTGGAATTATTCACTTATTAAGTAAGTATAATGTAAAAGCATAACTTAAGTACAACTTAAGATAATTAAGTAGATACAGACTGTAAACTGCATTATGTTTTGAGTAAATAAAACTCATAGTTTTTGATTGACTTGGAACTATTCACTTATTAAGTAAGTATAATGTAAAAGCATAACTTAAGTACAACTTAAGATAATTAAGTAGATACAGAGTGTAAACCGCATTATGTTTTGAGTAAATAAAACTCATAGTTTTTGATTGACTTGGAATTATTCACTTATTAAGTAAGTATAATGTAAAAGCATAACTTAAGTACAACTTAAGATAATTAAGTAGATACAGACTGTAAACCGCATTATGTTTTGAGTAAATAAAACTCATAGTTTTTGATTGACTTGGAACTATTCACTTATTAAGTAAGTATAATGTAAAAGCATAACTTAAGTACAACTTAAGATAATTAAGTAGATACAGACTGAAAACCGCATTATGTTTTGAGTAAATAAAACTCATAGTTTTTGATTGACTTGGAACTATTCACTTATTAAGTAAGTATAATGTAAAAGCATAACTTAAGTACAACTTAAGATAATTAAGTAGATACAGACTGAAAACCGCATTATGTTTTGAGTAAATAAAACTCGTAGTTTTTGATTGACTTGGAACTATTCACTTATTAAGTAAGTATAATGTAAAAGCATAAATTAAGTACAACTTAAGATAATTAAGTAGATACAGACTGTAAACCGCATTATGTTTTGAGTAAATAAAACTCATCGTTTTTGATTGACTTGGAACTATTCACTTATTAAGTAAGTATAATGTAAAAGCATAACTTAAGTACAACTTTATTAACAGATTGCAGAATGGGTATAGAGGTGTGATAGGTGTGATAGGTGTGAGAGGTGTGATAGGTGTGATAGGTGTGATATGTGTGAGAGGTGTGATAGGTGTGAGAGGTGTGATAGGTGTGAGAGGTGTGATAGGTGTGAGAGGTGTGAGAGGTGTGAGAGGTGTGATAGGTGTGAGAGGTGTGATAGGTGTGATAGGTGTGATAGGTGTGATAGGTGTGAGAGGTGTGAGAGGTGTGATAGGTGTGAGAGGTGTGATAGGTGTGAGAGGTGTGATAGGTGTGAGAGGTGTGATATGTGTGATAGGTGGGATCGGTGTGAGAGGTGTGATAGGTGTGAGAGGTGTGATAGGTGTGAGAGGTGTGATAGGTGTGAGAGGTGTGATAGGTGTGAGAGGTGTGATAGGTGTGATAGGTGTGAGAGGTGTGATAGGTGTGAGAGGTGTGATAGGTGTGATAGGTGGGATCGGTGTGAGAGGTGTGAGAGGTGTGATAGGTGTGAGAGGTGTGATAGGTGTGAGAGGTGTGATAGGTGTGATAGGTGTGAGAGGTGTGAAAGGTGTGAGAGGTGTGAGAGGTGTGATAGGTGTGAGAGGTGTGAGAGGTGTGAGAGGTGTGATAGGTGTGAGAGGTGTGAGAGGTGTGATAGGTGTGAGAGGTGTGATAGGTGTGAGAGGTGTGATAGGTGTGATAGGTGTGAGAGGTGTGAAAGGTGTGAGAGGTGTGAGAGGTGTGATAGGTGTGAGAGGTGTGATAGGTGTGAGAGGTGTGATAGGTGTGATAGGTGTGAGAGGTGTGAGAGGTGTGAGAGGTGTGATAGGTGTGAGAGGTGTGATAGGTGTGATAGGTGTGAGAGGTGTGAAAGGTGTGAGAGGTGTGAGAGGTGTGATAGGTGTGAGAGGTGTGATATGTGTGATAGGTGTGAGAGGTGTGATAGGTGTGAGAGGTGTGAGAGGTGTGAGAGGTGTGAGAGGTGTGAAAGGTGTGAGAGGTGTGAGAGGTGTGATAGGTGTGAGAGGTGTGATAGGTGTGAGAGGTGTGATAGGTGTGAGAGGTGTGATAGGTGTGATAGGTGTGAGAGGTGTGAGAGGTGTGATAGGTGTGAGAGGTGTGATAGGTGTGAGAGGTGTGAGAGGTGTGATAGGTGTGATAGGTGTGAGAGGTGTGATAGGTGTGATAGGTGTGAGAGGTGTGATAGGTGTGAGAGGTGTGCTAGGTGTGAGAGGTGTGATAGATGTGAGAGGTGTGATAGGTGTGATAGGTGTGAGAGGTGTGAAAGGTGTGAGAGGTGTGAGAGGTGTGATAGGTGTGAGAGGTGTGATAGGTGTGAGAGGTGTGATAGGTGTGAGAGGTGTGATAGGTGTGATAGGTGTGAAAGGTGTGAGAGGTGTGAGAGGTGTGATAGGTGTGAGAGGTGTGAGAGGTGTGAGAGGTGTGAGAGGTTTGATAGGTGTGAGAGGTGTGATAGGTGTGATAGGTTGGTATCTATGACCTGTGCCTGTATGCTAGCATGACACTGTTGGTATCTATGACCTGTGCCATAGCATGACACTGTTGGTATCTATGACCTGTGCCTGTATGCTAGCATGACACAGTTGACCTATGACCTGTGCCTGTATATGCTAGCATGACACGGCTGGTATATATGGACTCCTCAGTCTCTAGTTTCATACCACTTCTTGCTAGCTTTAAATGAGAGAGAGAGAGAGAGAGAGAGAGAGAGAGAGAGAGAGAGAGAGAGAGAGAGAGAGAGAGAGAGAGAGAGAGAGAGAGAGAGAGAGAGAGTGAGAGAGAGAGAGAGAGAGAGAGAGAGAGAGAGAGAGAGAGAGAGAGAGAGAGAGAGAGAGAGAGAGAGAGAGAGAGAGAGAGAGAGAGAGAGAGAGAGAGAGAGAGAGATGTTAATAAAGTTATCAATCAATCAATCCGGGCCTGTGACGTCACTGTACCCATTCTGCAATCTGTTAATAAAGTTTTCAATCAATCAATCCGGGCCTGTCACAGTCACTGTACCCATGAATTCAATAAAGGAATATCTTATCTTATCTTATAAAAAATATATTTTCCACTCATTTCTATGTTTCAACATTACTGTCTGATGCAGTAACATTAGTGTGATGATGTCGGCATGAAAACATGCAACCTGCATGTTTCCCAGATAGCAAAAGACATTCATTAAATGTTGGATTTTGGTCAGATTTGTTATTTTTGGTTGAGGTTGAAAAAGCTATGTTGACCTGTGCCTGTATGCTATAGCATGACACGGATATGGACTCAAGACTGTAGCACTCAAGTTTGACACTGTTTAACAAACAATCTTACTTATACGCAGAGTTGTACCCTTCCTGCATGCTTGACAGAACTTGTAAGTCATTTTGGATAAAAGCAGCTAAATGACTAAATGTAAATGTCATGGATTTCAAAAATAGATATGAATATGAGACATTTCTTTCGTCTTTCTTTCATTCCTGATTTTTATTTTTATATTTTATTTAGGAGATACAAGATTGTTGGTTCCATATTCCAGCCCAGGTCTGTTTTCTTCAATATTAGGCCACTGGGTGTAGAGTATTCAACTCTTTTACATTAATAGAGAGACAGAGAGAGAGACAGAGAGAGGGAGAGAGAGAGAGAGAGAAACAGAGAGAGATAGAGACAGAGAGAGAGAGAGACAGAGAGAGAGAAACAGACAGAGACAGAGAGAGAGAGAGAGAGAGAAACAGAGAGACAGAGAGAGAGAACGAGAGAGAGAGAGAGAGAGAGAGAGAGAGAGAGAGAGAGAGAGAGAGAGAGAGAGAGAGAGAAGAGAGAGAGAGAGAGAGAGGAGATTGAGAGAGAGAGAGAGAGAGAGAGAGAGAGAGAGAGAGAGAGAGAGAGAGAGAGAGAGAGAGAGAGAGAGAGAGAGAGAGAGAGAGAGAGAGAGAGAGAGAGAGAGAGGGGGGGGGAGAGGAAGAGAGAGAGAGATATAGAGAGAGAGAGAGGGATAGAGAGAGAGAGAGAGAGAGAGAGAGAGAGAGAGAGAGAGAGAGAGAGAGGGGGAGAGAGAGACAGAGAGAGGGAGAGAGAGAGAGAGAAACAGAGAGAGAGAGACAGAGAGAGAGAGACAGAGAGAGAGAAACAGACAGACAGAGAGAGAGAGACAGAGAGAGAGACAGAGACAGAGAGAGAGAGAGAGAAACAGAGAGACAGAGAGAGAGAACGAGGAGAGAGAGAGAGAGAGAGAGAGAGAGAGAGAGAGAGAGAGAGAGAGAGAGAGAGAGAGAGGGGGGGAGAGAGGGAGAGAGAGAGAGAGAGGGAGAGAGAGAGAGAGAGAGGAGAGAGAGACAGAGACAGAGAGAGTGAGAGAGATGTTAATAAAGTTATTATATTATATATATTAAGTCCAATTATATTAAAGAATTCGTTTAGAGAATTAGCTCAGCTCTGAGAAGTGAGAAAAAACGGCATGTGAAAATTATATTTCTTCAAGCAAGCAACAGGAAACCACTGTTGTGCGCAGATGCGCAGATGCGGAGGAATTCTGGGATGATACCTGCATACCGCATGTCGTGAGTTGCAGCAGCAGCAGCCATCAAGTTAGCAGAAGCAGCGCACGTCAAGTTTCTTTCATATAGTGAGTATAAATATTTTTTTTATAAATTTGCCAATTTGCGGTTATCTGTGGTCATTTAATCTGTTCGGATATGCAATTTGTAGATGCAAATTGCGTGAGCTGCTAGCGCATCTTTTATAGTTAATGGCTGTTCAGTATAATTAAGCTAACTCTGTCTCCATTGTCTTCTTAAACAACTGCCTGCATGCATGCTGTGTGCAATTAAAATATTATGGCACACCGAAATGATGTTGTTTCATGCAAAGTATTAAGTGTTCGATATTGGGTCAAGTGCAAGTGTGAGTTATAGTGCAGGTAAACATGGCGTCGCCATGCGTGCATGCATGCTGTGTGCAATTAAAATATTATGGCACACCGAAATGATGTTGTTTCATGCAAAATATTAAGTGTTCGATATTGGGTCAAGTGCAAGTGTGAGTTATAGTGCAGGTAAACATGGCGTCGCCATGCGTGCATGCATGCTGTGTGCAATTAAAATATTATGGCACACCGAAATGATGTTGTTTCATGCAAAATATTAAGTGTTCGATATTGGGTCAAGTGCAAGTGTGAGTTATAGTGCAGGTAAACATGGCGTCGCCCTCGTGCGTGCCATGCATGTCAAGCCGCATCTCCATTTTGTTTGCACATTATGTCCTATTATCGGGTTTGAGGGAGATTAATTTGGTTAGGTTGAGTGTCATGCAGGCGTCGCGTCCTCATGGCATGCATGGTCGAAGCCACATATCTCCATTTCTTTGAGCTTGTAAATTGATGTTTGTAATAGATATATATTTTTGACAAAAGGAGGTTTGAGAGAGATATTAATTCACGCTCTCATTCATCTCCGCTCTCTCTCTCCCTCCCTCCCTCTCTCTCTATCTCCTCTCTCTCTCTATCTCCTCTCTCTCGCTCTCTCTATCTCCTCTCTCTCGCTCTCTCTCTATCTCCTTCTGATTGATGGTTAAACATTCAAACTGTGAAAATTATGATCATGTTTTTGTAAGCTAATATATAGTATGAACTTGTTATATTGAGTTGTAAGTTATTCTGGTATATGTTTCATGGAGGTCTAAACGTTGTATTTTTTCCCTTGCCTTTCAGGTAGCAAGTGCTGCTGGGAAATATTCAAATGAGCCAAACAGTAAGCTGATTATTTTTAAATATAAAAACATATTTGTGAGATGGGACTGTATCGTTGAGACCAGAACATAGTTTATTAATCTGTTTCCACAGAGCTCAGTTTTTTCTCATAGTCCCAATATGGTAGTCTGGCAGTGTAAATTGTGTGCAGCTTCTTTGACTTCTAGAATACAGTTATTTAAACACTACTGTTGTGAAGGGCCAGATTAAACTGAATATATATATATCGTTTGATATACTTTGTATATTATTTATATATATACACGGAATATCCCTTTACCTGCGTACAGACCAGAGTAATATTCGCTCTCCTATTGGACAGCGGCCCCAGGCGCCAACGACCAAGCCCCCAACGGCAAGTTCAAAGGCAACTCCGGGCATGTCAGTACATGCCCAGAGTCTGCATAGTAATACGAGACAAGAACTGAGGTTGGGACTAGATATTCACCTTACGTATAAATACGGCGCAGGTGTAAACAGCAGTAGTCTTACCAAAACCTTAATACCTTCACCACGAGTCAACGTGCAGTGAAGTGAGCAACCTTGCATCTAAATAGAGCATTGAGAACCGCGTGCGAATAGAATGTTAAAGTGTCAGAGTTTAACGCAGTAACGTTGAGTTCGACTTAATCTAATGTGAAGTTTCCGTGACCATGATCCATCGGTTCGTCGTGCTTTAGCTAGTGCACTTATCCAGGCTGTGCGGCCTAAATCCGTGCCCACACCCGAGGAGTCCTAGGCGAGAACCGTTGGAGTTGTACACAGGAGAATCGACACCGGTGATTGCAGAACCATTTATGGTTGGATTATATTGCAATCTTTAATACAGTCAGGGTTTTGTAACCCCTCAGTTACAACTACAGACTGCAACACAGCCACTTTTCCATAGAGTTAGTCCTCTTCCATGCCTCCATACTGATCTGTAAATTTAAGACGCTAAATGCATTGAGTACTCATTTGTCAAGATATCATACTGCACAACTTAGCAGTAGACCAGAACAGAGTCTGAGCCCTGTGGTAATAAAATGCCCTTTGTGCGCATTTCGGGAACCCTTTTCTGAATCAATTTTCTTAAGTCATCTCAGAAAGCATTTAAAAAATAATGAAACAGTGACATGCCCATATAAGGATTGTAGCTATAGCACAAATGTTTACTCTTCATTCAATTGCCATAAAAGCAGAGAACACCAATTAAGTCTTGCATCAGACTTAAAAGCTGTCGTTGTTGAGGATCCCCAAGACAGGATTTCTGAGGTCACTAGTGATTTGCATGAAGAATGTCCAGGCCAGAGCATAGAAGTGGTGGATGATGATGATCAATGTGACACTGACAATCTAAGAAATCAACTTAAAATGAACGTATCTTCCTTGTTCCTAAAGATGCAGGCTATCCTCCATGTCTCAAACACAGCTAACCCTACTGTCCCTACTGTCCCTACTAACCCTAACCCTACTAACCCTACTGTCCCTACTAACCCTACTAACCCTACTAACACTACTGTCCCTACTAACCCTACTGTCCCTACTAACCCTACTAACCCTAACCCTACTAACCCTACTGTCCCTACTAACTCTACTAACCCCTGCTGCATGTTTGGACCATGCGATTTGAGGCCAAGCACCGCTTTTTCAAAAGAGTGGTGCATGACACTCAAAACTTCAAAAATATCTTGAAGACGGTGGCAATCAGACACCAACACATGATGGCATATCATCTTGCTTCACCATCATATTTCAAGCCAAAAACCCAGGCATCCAGGGTTGACTCTGTTCTGGTTTCATCTCTACCAGCAGTAGCTCAGGTACACATTAGAGGACACACAGTTAGTGACACAATCTACCAGACATCAAAGGTAACCATTGATGGCACAGACTATGTCTGTGGAATGATTCTCTCCGTCAGAGTCAGTGGTGGACTGTCTACATTTAGCCAAATAGAACAGATCTACCTTGTGAATAACGAGGTTTCTTTTCTGTGTCGAGACTATGACTCCTGGTATATAGAACATCTTAGGTCCTATGAGCTGTCAACCACACAACCACATATGTCCATCTACCTACAGTCTGGTCTCAATGATACAGTCCCACTCTCAGCATATATGATCGATGGTCTGCTGCTGCTGCTGACTCCCAAGCGATTCATTCAAGTGAAACGGAAGGTGAATAGTTATTTTATTAATTGATTATTGTGTCTTTATTCACTCGTTGTGTAATTGACCAGTTTATATTCTGTATAAGTTCATATTCTGTATATGTTAATAATGACGCTTTCTGTGTTGTGTTTATGACTACTCCTTAGGTCCTTGAGCTGCTGTATGTCGACCAGACCACATCTGTCCACTGTCCATCTACCTGCAGTCTGGTCACAACGATACAGTCCCACTCAGCATACAAGATCGATGGTCTGCTGCTGCTGCTGACTCCCAAGCGATTCATTCAAGTTTCCATAGCACAATGGCAGCTGCCTCCCCACAACCCATGATCCTTCGTGTTGTTGAGACAGACCGGGCTAGAAAATTAAAACTCAGTTCACGACCCGCCTCTGTTGATGCACTGATCACGATTATAAAAGAACAGTTGGAAATAGACCTTGACTTCAGTTTGCTGTATGAAGATCCAGACTTTGATGGGAAACTTACTTCCCTTGATGACATTACGGAATTGCCACAAAAAGCTGTTGTGCACATTTCACTTTCGCTCGACTCCAGCTCTCTCGCATCTATATACTGATATACTTTCAGATATGTCATCTCCATAACGTCTAAGCAGATGGCCTCCAGGTCCTTTTCCAGTTCCTTCATTTGCATTCGATGTTGAGCTGAAACTTAGAGACGGAAACAACGAATTTGAGAAGAACAAGAGACACCTTAAGTTGACAAGAGACCTAAAGCACGACATCTTAGAAAAGCTTGCATCTACAATGTATGCTTTCAAGGCTTATCCAAGTGATAAAGAGATAGCAGTGGCTTCTGCGGCTCTTGTCGCCAAACATCCCTGCTTGAAGGAAGCAGGATCTGAGACCGGCTGCAATGGATGGAAGAACAGCATCAAATTCAAGATGGGCAATTTCAGGAACAAGCTGAGACGGGCAGGATGTGAGGAGGTCACTGTAAATGCTGGAAAAAGAGGTAGAAGCAATCCTGATGGCGAACCTTCACATTCCAACATTAAAAGACCCAAGCGAGCAGAAGTAAACTTCCTGGCCAACTATCCCCAAGGAGAAGATTCCTTGAGGCTTGAGCAGTTGAGGCAGACAATTGCTGAAGAAGTCAAGAAGACTGAGAAGAACCTGCCCCTCATTAGAAAGCTGATGCAGACCACATTTGCCCTGCGCCGACAGACCATAGTGAAGTCCAGCCCACCAGTGAAAGAGCTCATGGACCTCTGGCCTGCTCTCAAAATGGAGTCTGAGGTAATATAGATCAGCTCTCTCTTTCCTGTGTTAACATTTGGCACATTCTGTGTGTTTTAAAGTGAAACTTGTGATTCTTAAGCCTGGTTTATATACTCTAGCGGCGCATCTGCGTGTGTGTTCTGTGCGCCCCCGCGAGCTAGTCATCAGCGACCGATTCCGCAAAGCATGTAATGTTGACCAGAAATCCCGCCGTCATGCTCTGAAGCCCAAACCAAACAAAGTAAGAGATCCACCAAGTTGAAGTGACTAATTGATGTTGATATACTATATTGTCCTGCTGTTTTTAAATATAGGTGTATGCAGAGTTCCAGCTGATTACCAACCAGAAACTGCCCAACACATTCTACGCTGAGCTTGACCGCCATCTTCCTCGACTGATGACGTTATTCAGACAGAAGGCGTCCAAAACTGGGAACACAGCAGATGCTTTGGCTCACATTTTAAAAATCCACGATGAACAGGTGAATAGATTATTATACATGTCATAGGTCGAACCTCTGTAACATTGAACAGGTTCAATGATTCAAATGAGCTTTTGAATTTTACAATTAGTCCACCATTGTGTTTGCCATTTTTCTGATTGCATTAAAGATGTGAACATGTTATTTGTGGACATATCTGATTGGACTGTTTAAAATCCGCTTTGTTCAGTAAACATTTCCATATAATACAATTCTTTTTCTTCTTCTTAATCTTACATCTTAATAGGAAATCCATGATGTTCACACCAGGCGTACCACTGTTCTCCATGCCCTGCCTGTGTATCTGCATGAGGAAGTCGCTGGATTTTTCAAAACCTGCACAGTGAGTCAGAGTAAAAATAATTTACAGTACAACTGTATATTAAGTGAACAGTTAATCAAAATGCTAAGTATCAGTCTTCCTTCCTTCCAGGTCTCCCTTGTGAAAGAGATATTTGATCTCGACGGGACTAACCTGGTTAAATAAAAATAACCTTCTCACCAAAAAAAAATTTCTAACTAAAATATAAACAACTTACAAACACAACTCCATATACTTAGCTTTGTGCTGCACTTTGTAGAAACCATGGATTTATTTGTGATTATTATGTCTCTTTCATTCCTTCAGGACACGTCTGATGAGCCAGAGCTTCAGGGTGTTGCAGTGGCCCTCCTTACTGTCATCAGTGACCATGCATGACACAAGTCCAGTTCACTACCAGCCTGTGACAATCTCTGATTGGTGATTCCTTCCTGGTAATGTTTGGACTAATCTATGCACTACACCTCAGCTACCCCAAGGGACTTACCAACACTTTTGAATTCATTCAGAAGATTTTACTAGGTCTAGAAGCTGGTAAACTGTCGCCCAGGTTGCAGACTCTCAAGAATGACTTGATGATGCAATAATTTTTTTTTCTTCTGATTTTTCAATGGATTTTCTCCCTGTCCCAATTAGTCGTTGTGCCAATCCCCCCCCCCCCCCCCCCCTCCCCTACCTGGTGCTGTATGCATGTTCTCCTACGAGTCGGTATAAGGGCGTCCCGAGTCGATCGCACGCTTCCCCCGAGACATGCGCCGACAGCCAGTGACGTCTTTTCACTTGGCAGCGAGGGCTCTCATTGGTGAAGTGTAACGCGTGGGAGGGCACGCTATCTCCACCAAGTCCTGCCCCGCTTAGCAAGCGCCGAGACCTGACCTGTAGGCGTCGCTGTCCACAACGCCAGATTCCCACCCGCCAGCTTCCCCACCCCCTAATACTGCCGAATTGTATTAGTGTGAACGGCCAGCCAAGCTGGTGACAACGCAGGGAGTTGGATTCGAACACGCGAATCCAGTGTCTCCAGCGTTGGTGACGAACGCAATCTCCGCTACGTCACCTGACCGCTCTTGCATTAAACTTTTGAAGGTATTATTTTGACATGACAAGGAAATTAATACCTCACCCCACATCCTTCTTTCAGATGAGTTTCTATTCCTTACTGTAATCAGTGATCATGACACAAGTCCAGTTCACTACCAGCCTGTGACAATCTCTATTGTCATTGAAAGTCATATCATGATCAGCTTCCCCAGATTTGGTGATTCCTTCCTGTAATGTTTGGACTAATCTATGCACTACCCCAAAGCACTTACCAACACCTCAAAAGTGTGTCTATAGAAACTCATCTGAAATGTCTTGTCATGTCAAAATAATACCTTCAAAAGTTGCTGTACTACTTTGCAGATGTTCAGCCAATAGGTCCAAACTACTCAATGTACCTTGTTCTTTATTTTTTATGTAATATGTTTACATTTGAGAGTTTTACAGTTCGAATTTTCTTAACCGTCTATAGCTGGCATTATTGTAATTTCATCCAAGTAAGTTTTAGAGTTGAAAGAGTTTATCAGAATCTCAAAGGCAACATCCAAGTCCCAAACGTTTGTTTCTCGAGGAACAATAGGAGGCAATGGGCATAAATGCCACTCTGCTCTGACTGCTTCCATTGCTTGTAGGCAGTGGTAGAGTAGTGTTCTCAGTACAGAGTACAAGGCGATATACCAGGAGCCATAAACGCAACACAGAAGCGTTATTATTAACATATACAGAATATGAACTTATACAGAATATGAACTGGTCAATTACACAACTAGAGTGAATAAAGACACAATAATTGATTAATAAAATAACTATTCACCATTAGCTGGACTCAGTTCCGTTTCACTTGAATGAATCGCTTGGGAGTCAGCAGCAGCAGACCATCGATCTTGTATGCTGAGAGTGGGACTGTATCCTTGAGACCTTGTAGGCAGTAGTATACTGCCCTGTCAAGGGCTAACCGCAGTAACTTGAAAAAAGTTAAAATTTAGTTATGAGTGAAATTGACCTTGTCAATAAATGTTTTATCTTGTGACCAAGTTTCAGATGTTAATGTCGCTCAGTTTTGGAGATATGGGGTTTTAAAAACTGCAGTAACTACAAAATCACACTCAAAACCCAGGCAGACCGCAGTAACTTCCAAACAGTGAAAAATGGCTTTAAAGTGTTTTGACTTGCCATCCAAAATGTGTTATAGGTAAATAGATGATAGTACCCAGATTTAACATGTATTAATGAAGTAATCTTTAGGCATACAAAAATATGACACAATTATTTTAATTAACCCCAAAAAAGCAGATATTGCACTCTGCTGCACGATTTCCTTAAATAATTATACAGGTAATGTACAGGCAAAGTGCAGTAACTTCAAATACAATGTTGTTTTCCCTCCAGCTTTCATAACTTAACCTAGCCATTTTGAAAATGAAATTTAATACCTGAATATATTGGAATGATGATGATCCAAATAAAATGGCTAGGTGAAGTTATGAAAGCTGGAGGGAAAACAACATTGCATTTGAAGTTACTGCACTTTGCCTGTACATTACCTGTATAATTATTTAAGGAAATCGTGCAGCAGAGTGCAGTATCTGCTTTTTTGGGGTTAATTAAAATAACTACGTCATATTTTTGTATGCCTAAAGATTACTTCATTAATACATGTTAAATCTGGGTACTATCATCTATCTACCTATAACACATTTTGGATGGCAAGTCAAAAAACTTTAAAGCCATTTTTCTCAGTTTCACTGTTTGGAAGTTACTGCGGTCTGCCTTGACAGGGCAGTATAGTTAGTGTACTGTATAGTGTTCTTAGTACAGAGTACTGTAGTGTTCTAGTTATCATTCAGCAAACATAGCCTGCTCTAAATGACGGATGGTGCCTCTGACATTCTGACTAACTCTTTCAATGAAAACACCATCTTGTTCCATGATACATCATGGAGCAAATACATGCAGCTGCATTTCCATATGTAGGTATGTGCACTATTAACAGTATTGCCAGCTGTATAGCATGTAATGTGGATTGGTATTTTGGTTCCACATTGGCAGGACCCAATATACAGCACAACGTTTGTGAATTTTACATGTGCCAAGCGGATTGACAATTTTCAGATAATCTATACATTTTATTCTGTACTGTACATAGATACACTGTGTTATCCCAACGGTCACAATAGTTGCCGTCAACATGTTTGCTCATTCTATGACCACACTATACAAATTTGAGTAATTCAGCCAGGATGTAAACGGCTCTGGTCATGTGCACTGCACATATTGAGACCCTTTATTATTTCAATATTTGCTGGAAATACATTGATACATCATTCAGTAACATTTTCAGAGCCTTATAACAAACATTATTACACTATTGTGACCAGAGGGATTAAATGTGTAATATACATTACATTGTATGTACATGTTATAACATGCATGTATTTATTTTCTATATATATTTTCTATATATTTTTTCAATTTTAACATTGCCATAATGTTGGAGAGGGCAACACAATGTTTTTGTAAGATAAATAGATGTATACTCTTTGAATAGAAATAAATATAAAGAGTTTGAAGTTGTAACACAATGTTTTTGTAAGATAAATAGTTTCGATGAAGAACAAAACCTCCTAAATGCATACAAAAAAAGGGGAAAACTTCATATCTGCACTTTGCAAGGCACTAATACCTGGTCGGTATTGTTAACATATATAGTCCAAAAACAGTGTACGGTGTTTACAGTGTTATTGTACATTGCTAACATACAGATTATATATGTATACTCTTTTATACTCTTTGAATAGAAAAAAATAAAAGAGTTGTTTGAAGTTGATATAATGTGCTTGTGTAGTTATTTTTCTGTTAACTTTTTCACATGGATTTTAAAACTGAACCTTAAGTTATAGTAACTGCAAATATTTGAGTTGATTAACTAAACAATTTTAGTTGATTAACTTAAAAGAAATGAGGCATGGGATGGCCTCAATGTCGTTGAGTTCTGTTAACTTAATCACATGGATTTAAGGTTGAACCTTAAGTCACAGTAACTGAACATATTTCAGTTGACACCACTTGAGAACCTTAAGTCACAGTAACTGAATATATTTGAACTGCCTTAACTGAGAACTGTAAGTCACAGTAACTGAACATATTTCAGTTGACACCACTTGAGAACCTTAAGTCACAGTAACTGAATATATTTGAATTGCCTTAACTGAGAACTGTAAGTCACAGTAACTGAACATATTTGAGTTGACACCACTTGAGAACCTTAAGTCACAGTAACTGAACATATTTGAACTGCCTTAACTGAGAACTGTAAGTCACAGTAACTGAACATATTTGAGTTGACACCACTTGAGAACCTTAAGTCACAGTAACTGAATATATTTGCATTGCCTTAACTGAGAACTGTAAGTCACAGTAACTGAACATATTTGAGTTGACTCCACTTGAGAACTGTAAGTCAGAGTAACTGACCATATTTGATTTGACTTAACTGAGAACCTTAAGTCACAGTAACAGACCATATTTGAGTTGCCTTAACTGAGAATTGTAAGTCTTAGCCAACTGAAAACATTTGAGTTTATCAACTTAAAAAAATTGAGGCATGGTATGGCCTCAATTTTTTTAAGTTCTGGAAACTTATTCGGGTTTACAGTGTATCATGACGACAAGGTCCTCTCACTTCAGCCTTTAATCGGCGTAGTTTATTATCACATTGGTACACAGTACATGAGACCTTCTCTCTGTGGGAGGTAGGTGGGAAGAGACAGAGAGGGAGGAAACAATCCCTTAAATACCCTCTTACTTGGCGCCAGCGTCAATAGCTCCGCCTATAGCGCCCTCTTGTGGAAACAGTTAGACAGTTACATGCAATCGTATACATCACATAACTTTAACACATGACCCCCCGCATTTCACTGTATACTTGTATGCCGTGACAAATAAAACTCTTGACTTGACTTGACTTGAAGGGGTGAACTGTATGAGTGGGAAGCGGCACATTGGTGATTAATATGCTCAGCGAATCAGCCTAGAGTAAATACAGGTTGGGGGGAAAGTGGGCAAGTGAGGAATTGAGCCTTATAGTATGTGAACCAAGCACCTCAAATGTACAGAATGTAAATATTACCAAGCACGGCTTTCTGTCACCTCACCCCTTTCTTTTCCATTCCTTCCATGCACCTTGCATCTCCAGTATGTGGCACTGTTTCCACTGGGTTGCTCCGTTGTAAGGAGTCATCTGTTGGCTATACTGAATTGCATACTATAGTGTGTAATGCCAATTCCCATGGCCTTGTTTTAAAATCGTTTTAATGGCATATGGATTCTCTTAATATTCCCCTGGCCACTTCTTCTGTGATCTCTCAACAGCCGTCTCAAACTCTGCCATAGCCTTGGACCAACATGAGTTTCAACAACCTGAATCTCAGCTACCATTTTTAAGTTCCCCACCTCTGAATCTCCAACCCTGCCTTTTCACGCACATAACCCTCTCTCTCTCCCTCTCTCCTCTCTCTCTCTCTCTCTCTCTCTCTCTCTCTCTCTCTCTCTCTCTCTCTCTCTCTCTCTCTCTCTCTCTCTCTCTCTCTCTCTCTCTCTCTCTCTCTCTCTCTCTCTCTCTCTCTCTCTCTCTCTCTCTCTCTCTCTCTCTCTCTCTCTCTCTCTCTCTCTCTCTCTCTCTCTCTCTCTCTCCTTCCCCCATTTGCCCGAGGAGACGGGGACGTATCGGCTTAACCGCATGACAGGAGATGATGATTTGGTCAATGAGATGACTGAGATGACGGGGGAAAGGTGAAATTACTGCAACTCTTCCATATTGTGCCACTGGACGACTCGACAACATCTGGCCACGGCGGGGAAAACAATAACTGCCTAAATACAACAGCTGACACTGAATATGATGAGAGCGGAGCGTTAATTAACAAGGTAAGACTGTTTTGGTCTTTTCTTTTTTTCTCTGCAGGACGTCGTGTTGGCGTATCGTTCTAGTTATTATGTTTACACTATGAAGAATAGCCGTTTCGATATGTTGTGTTATTTACTGAGGGAGTTACATAACAGTGCACATTATACCTAAATGTGTTATTCCATATTAATAGCTTAATCCGCGTGTGCAAGAGTATAGGATTTTCCAGGTAAAAAGACACCAGGCTATATGTTCTCTATTTTAAGGGTAGACTGATAACACTAGTCTGATAATAATAATTAAAATAATAATAATAATAATAAAAAGAAATAGCGTTACAATAAAAATCAGTAGCCTACTGACAGGCCTGGTTTAAGAAGGAATGATGGTTATATTCTAGCCCACTGTTAGCTCATTATTGGAGGAGCAGGTGTTTCCCTTACTTTGGTAATTTGTGTTCAGTTGTGTTCAGAATAGCATAGGTTTACCGGTATATATGAATAAGTTAGGCACAATAAACTGCTATACTGCCTCTTTGCTCTTTGCTTTGATTGTATTTAATCAAGTGATGGGCCGAGAGTGACTTTTACTAAGGGGTTGGTGGTCGGAAAGATCAGCATCACAACAACATGACATGTATGCTCATATCATGTGGCCTAAATAAACAAACTGCGTTAATGAAACGATTTAGCAAACAAAAGGCAAATCTGCATGGGGACAGATCTGCATCTCCATGGCGACGGGTTGATCTGCCATTCATGTCGTCGAGTGTGGGCGCAGCTTTATTCTGCTGGAGGAGATCAAGTGGAATTCACATGGTTCCTATAAAGAAGTCGATGGTCGTAAGGAAAAGACACGGTGTCGACAATGTGTCAAATACATGTTTAATATGGGCTCTTATCGGGAATAGAAACAGCCTATACACTGATCTTCCCCACAGCTGCACGGACTTCTGTCAGGATTCAGGAAGGCGAACAAGTTACAATAAGTTCGTGCGCAGCACCTCAAGATTCATTGAAAATTGTATTAACAGATTGCAGAATGGGTACAATACACAGTACAGCTCAATACACACAATTGTATAAGGGCCGGATGCAGAGAAAGACTTTCGTCTTGTTTACATCAGGGTCCCCCATTTTCAATTCATCAGGACATGATATACTGTACATGACATACAGATAGACACTGCTACATCTATACATTTATAATTATGACATACCAGATTTGCAAATACAGTACTGTTTGTGATACAAAAAGAGTCCAGAAAAGAGAGTATACATTTGACGTAAAAACTGTACATTGGAGGAGGTTGGGGGGGGGGGGGGGGGTTGGGTAGGAGGGGTTGGGGGGGAAACACTGTACAACTGTACAAGCAAAACTGTACATTGGAATATTGACAACCATACTAGGTAATTTACTGTACATTGGAGGGGGTTGGGGGGGGGGGGAACACTGTACAAAAAAGCAAAACTGTACATTGGAATATTGACAAAACCATACTAGGTCATTTACTGTACATTGGAGGGGGTTGGGTTAGGACATTTACAGGGGCCAGTTTCGAATTGCAGTCTCCCGTAGGTGTTCTTTGAGAGTGGTTTTGAAAGTGGGTAGTGATTCACATTCCTTTACAGCCCAAGAAGAGGGTCTCGAGGTATATTTATTGCCTACAAAAGAACGCGCTCTTCCGCACATTTTCTCTTTGAATCATCATTGCACGCACGGTGGAGCTAAAGATAGACTGACCTGCTGTGAATGCTGGAAAACTGTCGTTTTAAACCGCCATTCCACCGAAATCGAGTATTTGATTGTAATTCTACAAAATTAGACAAATTATCACAACTGTGTTTTTCCTCTTGTTTCATGGGTTTTGAGTTAAGATTGAGGAAAATGCTATCCGATGACATCATGGAATTGCACTGACTGAGATGATTGGAAGACAATTTCAAGTATATAAAACAATGTGGGGCGGCTACGTGGCGTAGTGAGCAAGGCGCTCGCCACGAATGACGGAGACGCTGGGCTTGCCTGTTCGAGCCCAGCGCTCCACATTGCTTTCAGTTTAGCTGGTCGTTCATACTAATACACATTGGCCGTATTAGGGGGTGGGAAACTGATGGGTGGGGATCGGGCGTTGTGGACAGCGACTCCTACAGGTCGGTTGGTGCGCCTGCGCAGTAGAATCAGGAAGTGTCGGGGGCAGCGTGAGCCTCCCACGCGTTACTCCTCGCCACTGAGAGATCGAGCTGCGCAGGTGAAAAGATGCGACTGCTGTTACCTCAAGTACCGGAGGGGACTTGTGCTATGTATGACTTAGTCCACATTGCAGCCGGCTTGTGGGAGGCAAGAAACAGCGTTCGTGACAGGGGAGGGTTGAATTGGATGATACGAAATTGGGATGGGAGAAAATATAGAAAAAATGGGAGAAAAAGTGGATAAAAAAAAAAAAGTATATAAAACAATGCATGTTTTCCCTCTATAATTCTAGATGTGATATAGGTAGCCTATTAACATGACTGTCCATACATACAGTTAGCTAAAATGTAATAGGTGACTTCCCCCTACTGTAGCTAGGAAGCTGGCTGAGTGAACCAAACATTTACATGATATAAATCAGCTAAATGACAGCTAAATTACTAAATGTAAATGTATATATATCATTAGCGCTTGATTTAAAAGCTTGCACTATGGGTAGCCTAATCCCCAAACAGCCATTGGCTCCTGACCACCAGTCTACATACTAGCCAGCCAGTCATATGCAACCCTAACGGTATATAATGCCACTTATTACACACATTCAAACATTTAAAAGGAACTTCATTCACGCAAACTGAGCTTCGTGTCTACGCTTCAAAAAGTGGGTATATGTGCGCCTGCCCCAGATGCCGACTATCAGTCACAGCCTCTGCACTGTCTGTGGTCTCGGCCTGCACCACACAACGCGCCACTGAAGATTCTAACACGTGCAAAGACTTTGCCAAACTGTCGCAGCAGATAAGAGCCGTCTCCTACAACATCCTGTGGAGCCAAAACCTGTAACGCTGATGAAGAGTCCTGCAGTTCTTCTGACCTCTGCCCCCAAGGGACATGCGTCTGATGAAGAGAGTTCATGGTCCTCCGACAGCGACACCCTGCCAGACGGGCAGCGGGACCAATACTCCTTCAGCCAGAGTGCTGAGTGGGGTGAGCAACTGAGCATGTCGAGGCCGAGCTTGGTGAACCAGACCTCATCCCAGACGGTTTCCAATCCGGATGAGCCGCTAGCTTCCGGTGCTCCACACTCGTCCACCGCTAGTGAGGCGTTCAACGTTGATGCCGTCGTCAGAGGTCAACGTCCCGATTCCTCTTCCCCTGACAGTGAACGTCAACCGACTAGAACACCTAGAGAAGCCCCCCATCGCTTCAGCATTCCCAGATGTCGTAGAATCTACCAAGATCCAGGGCCCTCATTTATCAATGCTGCGTACGCACAGATATGTGAGTAAACCATGCGTACGATAATTTCTAAGCAAAGTGTGGGATTTATCAATTATGAACGTGTGCTTGAGATTGTGCGTATATCTACGCACAGCTCCGACCGTGCGCACATGGCACCAAGCGGTAGAATAGGAAAACTGCAACAGACGGAATAAGCTTTCATGCAGTTCCAACACCGACGTGTTCGGTATGACTCATAATTAATCATAGTTAATTGTAAAATAAAGACATGAGTGTAATTATTGTCAAACCCTATAAATAGCATTTGGAATAGGTCTTTCCAAATTAATGCAGTCGGTTGCGGTGTTGAATTACCCCCCCCCCCCCCCCCCCAGTTTCCGCAACAGTCTCTCAGACGTCATTAAAAATGCATTGAAATCGATGATGATATATACAGCAACAACTAACAAGCAATATGCTGCATACTGTCTTTTCTTGAATAAAAAACGACTTCATTAAATACATTTCAATACTACCATTTGTTGATTTCTGAGGATTTTCACATGAAGAAGTAAAAGATCCAATAATTTGCACGTGAAACAGTCACACAGACGAGAGTGGTGCCCTGCAGCTGGTGAACCCAGTGCTCTTGGAAGCCTTGGCTGCGCATCACACAGACAATCCACGTTGCTTTTCACTTCTATTCAGTGTGGTTCCCCTTGTGTTCTAGAGGCATGCTTGCCCATATGATCTATGTGAATTGTTCATCTACCATCATGCTTTTCCTCGGCTTGTAACATGCGTTGGCATTCCTTGCAAATCTACCGCTGTGACTCCATATCCTGGTCTTTAATTTGTCAGCTGACGTGGGGCCGCTCCGCTCCGTAAACACTTGAAACACTTCTCTGAAGCCGTGGTTCCTTGAAAACCATGAGCTTATACTTCCCTGACCAGCAGCTGTCAACATCCCATTTATCCCACACTGATTCCACGGAGCCGACATGCCTAGAAGGGCAGTGACCATGCTTTCAGTTCAAATACAGAAAAAGCGTTTCATATCTAGGAATATTATGAGCATATTCCCTGTTTTTTGCTGGTTGCAGACTCGCCGTTTTGGATCAACATTAGGCTATTTAGATTTGGCTATGATACAAATTATATGAGGAACGAGGAAGGGGAACGCAGAGAAAGACACACGCATAAACACACAAACACACACACACACACACACACACACAGAGGGGTGGGTTGTGGGAGAGCAATTGGAGAGAGACAGAGAAAAGGGAGCGAGGGAGACAGCACAATGTCACAAATGTAACAGTACTGTATATCTGTATGTCATGTATGTCATAAATGTCAGATACATATCTGTATATCTGTATGTTGTGTATGTCATAAATGTCATTATGAATTGAAAATGGGGGACCCTGATGTAAACAAGACGAAAGTCTCTCTCTGGTCTGCATCCCCTTAACAATTGTGTGTATTGAGCCGTACTGTATTGTACCCATTCTGCAATCTGTTAATAAAGTTTTCAATCAATTCAATCAATCAATCAAAACAAGTTGCTATAGAGAGAGATACAAAGGAGAGAGAGACACTCAGATAGGGGGAGAGAGAGACACTCAGAGACAGAGAGGGAGAGAGAGAAATACACTCAGAGTGGGAGAGAGCGACACTCGGGGACAGAGAAGGAGAGAGAGTGGTTGCATATGGGACTAGCAGAGCAGCGAAACCCGAAACTCCTGCTTTATATTGAAAATTCCCAAATATACTGTAGATATAGTGGTCTGTGTGACTGTGCTTGGTGGTTATATATACATGATCATATATAGATATAGAGGTCTGTGTGACTGTGCTTGGTGGTTATAGGTATACATTATCATATATAGATATAGAGGTCTGTGTGACTGTGCTTGGTGGTTAGGTTATAGGTATACATTATCATATATAGATATAGTGGTCTGTGTGACTGTGCTTGGTGGTTAGGTTATATATACATTATCATATATAGATATAGAGGTCTGTGTGACTGTGCTTGGTGGTTAGGTTATAGGTATACATTATCATATATAGATATAGAGGTCTGTGTGACTGTGCTTGGTGGTTAGGTTATATATACATTATCATATATAGATATAGAGGTCTGTGTGACTGTGCTTGGTGGTTAGGTTATAGGTATACATTATCATATATAGATATAGAGGTCTGTGTGACTGTGCTTGGTGGTTAGGTTATAGGTATACATGATCATATATAGATATAGAGGTCTGTGGGACTGTGCTTGGTGGTTAGGTTATAGGTATACATTATCATATATAGATATAGAGGTCTGTGGGACTGTGCTTGGTGGTTAGGTTATAGGTATACATTATCATATATAGATATAGAGGTCTGTGTGACTGTGCTTGGTGGTTAGGTTATAGGTATACATGATCATATATAGATATAGAGGTCTGTGTGACTGTGCTTGGTGGTTAGGTTATAGGTATACATTATCATATATAGATATAGAGGTCTGTGTGACTGTGCTTGGTGGTTAGGTTATAGGTATACATTATCATATATAGATATAGAGGTCTGTGGGACTGTGCTTGGTGGTTATAGGTATACATGCTCTGTAGTTACATTTTCTTCAATTTTCTTATTTATAAAAACATGAATAATACATATTTAGAAAAAGTCATGGACTGGGAACATCGCAGCTTTTATTTATACAGAATTATATACATAAAAAAATATGCACCAGGGCGAGTGAAGAGGGATTGCTGTATATATTTTAATTATTTATTACAATTGAGCACCCTTAATTCTTAACCCTTTCCTGTCTAAACAAAATTAAATGTATAATGAAAGGAAACAAAACATTCTATTATTGATGGCCAATATCAAAGGCAAACTCAATGTAGAAAGATGGGGCTGGCAGTAGCAGCACCGCGGGAGTGATGCCGCCTGTGTGACCCAACATGCATGCGAGCGTAATGCTCTCTGGCTGTGACAAGGTGTCAGCAGAGTATAAACAAATGGTTTCACCTCGTGACTCAGACACGGGCAGCAACAGGCACTGTGGGCTTTATGTCCATGTATCTGCAGAACTGACAAAAGACTATTCACAGGAACATAATAATAATAATAATAATAATAATTCATTACATTTATATAGCGCTTTTCTAGACACTCAAAGCGCTCCCCACAATGTAGGGTGGAAATGGCCTCCTTCACCACCACTGGTAGCACCCCACCTTGGGCTACGCGGGCTCAATGGCTGCCATACACTGGCACCAGGCACACATCACACTACACAATGGCTGAACGGCCCAGGAGACAGGGATTGATATCAGCCAATTAAGGGGGAGGGATGATTAGGTGGCCTTGATGTCAGAGACCTGATTGGTAATTTGTCAGGAACGTCAGGGGAACCCCCTACTCTCTGCGATACGCGCCCTGGGTTCTTTAACGACCGAGATTCAGTCAGGACCTCGGTTTAGCGTCTCCGAAGGACAGCACTCGCAGCTATACAGTGTCCCTATCACCGCAACAGGGGCATTGTTACTGCCTCAGCAAACTCAGCGGCAGCACTCCCTCCTCGGATAGTGAGTCGGGCACCGGGTACAAGCAGGGTACAAGCAGTGGCAGAGTGGCATAAACATAAACTACAGAGCATCCAAGCTCTCCCACAAATGACAGTAAGGTGGGAGTGGGAAGATTATCCTGTCTTTTTTCAATAAAGCATTGAACTTGCCCCGACATCCACAGCAAAGAGCCTTATTCCAACGATGCCTTCCCCTTCCCCACCCACATACTGTCAGAAGTGAGTTCCCGGTCAGCTCCCACTCACCCCCCCTCCCTTCTCGCACTCTGCCTAAGCCCATGGTGGCTAGCCCTGCCACAACTGTAGCCCCGCTGCAACCATAGACCCCCCATTGTTTTGGTGGTCTGGCACGTTTGTTCTACACCATTGCCAAAGCCAGCTCAGAGCGAGGTGAAGCACTTCCCTCTCCATCAACCCCAATGGGTGTGAGAAGGAAAAGCAGCAGTCGGCCTCACAGCGCGAACACACCAGCCACGCACTCAGGCACTCGCGGGTTCCGTGCGAGATCGCGCGAGTGGCCGGGCACACAGAGTCCGACTTCAGAGCGGGTGAAAGTGCACGGAGGAAGGCACATTTACATTGGAACAGCTGTAAATGCCTAGTCTATATGCGAAGTCAGTCCCCGTTTGAAGATTTTTTTTTTAAGTTTTCCAGTTCCAGTGTTCTATTGTCCATTTTGCATGTATAACCAGTTATTATATAATTAATTAGAATGTTAGAATTCATTTTAGAATGATGATCAGTGTGACTGTATAAAGTATAGTAATATGGTTTATTTGTATTGCGAAAGATACAGACACATTAGCTGGTTGAACAACATCTATATGTGTGGTAATAATGCAGATATTGAGTGTATTTCTGTGAAAATGCGCATGGCGCACGCCTCTGAATCCAACCAAAGCGAAAACGGTCGCTTCCACCCTGCGAGTCGCGCGCCCAGGGGCGGACCTTCCTACAGGCGATATAGGCGGTCGCCTAGAGCGCCACCCAGAGGGGGGCGCCAAAAAAAAAAAAAAAAAAAAAAAAATATTTCTTATTTTTTTTATTTTTTTTTATTTTTTTCTCTGTGCAGTTTTGGCGACCCCCTCTATATCGGCAACCATTATTTTTACATAAAAAAAATTCTAACATAAGGGAAAATGAGCCAAAAATCTAAAACGGTCGGTCGGTCTGAGCCTCAGCTTTAGGTGTTCACAGTCAGAACATGCTAGAGCGCTGTGCATTGATGGGTATCGGTCAAGTGTTTATAGAATTGAGCGTTGAGGAAAGAAAGACTAACGTTAGAGAACTATGAAGAGACAAAAGCCAAAAAAAAAAAAAAAAAAAAAATACAAAACAAAATACAAAAAAAAATACAATCTCGCCTAGGGCGCCAAATGTGCTAGGTCCGCCCCTGCTCGCGCCCGCTTGCGGCCAGTGGGCACAGCTACGTCCGTTAACATGGGAGCGAAAGTGAAGCGCTGGTCGCCCGCCCGCCCACCTGTCTTCGCACGCGACTGGTGTGTTTGCGCTGTCAGTGCAAGTACCTTTCACAGTCAGCCAATCCTTACAGAACCCATGAGCCTAGACGGCATGTCTGCAGTTGGAGGAGGCATTTTGAGATATGGGAACGGGTCATCAGAAGTTTATCTCGCACCCGAATAAAGTCTCTGTGACAGGTGCGCTGGTGGAGATATGGGAATGAAAATGCAATCTTCCCCACCAAGGTGAGACGATGGCTACAGCAGGGTTACAGACTGGAGTTTGTGTGGCATCTCCCCTCTCCGTTCTCAGGAGTTTTGGAGACGCAGCCGCCATCTCCACTAGGAGTGGCAGCACTCTTGGCAGAGAGCAAAGAACTGCTCGCAAAGGAGGCAATTACTTCGGTTCCTCTCTCAGACAGAAGTAATAGGAAATGAGAGGAAAGTAATAGTTTTCTCCATTTCCTTCTCCATTTTCCTTCCTTCCATTCGCATTTTGCATGGGCTGGTTTTCATTGAGTTCATTGAGATATGGAGGTGTGCAAAGAGTGTGGAAGGCCGAAGTGGAACGCAGCCACAAGCAACTTCTGAAATGTGCCTTTTCATACAAATTGGCCCCCCAAAACATTCTTCAATCTAGTGGAGACAGGTTTAGAGCTTCTCCATCATCTGGGTCTTAGAATGTACTACTGCTGGGATGACTGGATCCTCCTTTGGTCGCTGGAGGAACAGTACCTACAGTATATCCGCGTTTGCTGAATGAAGGGAACCAGCGTGGGTAACACGTGGCATTATATACCCTTGGGTCTGTGGAAACATTTCTGCGCCACTCATTATAATAATTATTGGTTGGCTGGTAAGTGGATTGGTGTTCAGGAGCCAATGGCTGTTCGGGGATTCCCCTAGTGTTATAGCTTTGAAGATCTGCACTCACATCTGTCGTTATTCTAGAGTAGCCCCGAAACGGTCTACCGCTTGTTGTTTTCATTCACACTTGATATGTAGTGGTGTCCCATCCCAAAATCCACATGCCTCTTTAACCCTTTCACTAGCACACTACAGAAGGTTAACCTTTCACTACCACACTACAGACGGTTAACCATCTGTAGTGTGGTAGTGAAAGGTTAACCTTCTGTAGTGTGGTAGTGAAAGGTTAACCTTCTGTAGTGTGGTAGTGAAAGTGTTAACCTTCTGTAGTGTGGTAGTGAAAGGTTAACCTTCTGTAGTGTGGTAGTGAAAGTGTTAACCTTCTGTAGTGTGGTAGTGGAAAGTTAACCTTCTGTAGTGTGGTAGTGAAAGTGTTAACCCTTTAGTGTGCTAGTGAAAGGTTAACCTTCTGTAGTGTGGTAGTGAAAGTGTTAACCCTTTAGTGTGCTAGTGAAAGGTTAACCTTCTGTAGTGTGGTAGTGAAAGTGTTAACCCTTTAGTGTGCTAGTGAAAGGTTAACCTTCTGTAGTGTGGTAGTGAAAGTGTTAACCATTTGTAGTGTGCTAGTGAAAGGGTTAATGGAATTATTCTCATGTCGGTGAATAAAACTAAAACATCTATTTGATACTTTTGTTAGTCATGTTTGGCACGTTGTCTCAACTTTCAACAGGCTGAAAGATGATGAGAAGTGCAGGCATAAACATAAACTAGTGGCAACCGTAGCCAACTGTTCGCTGTACCCAGAAGATTATCAAAATGACTTTTATTTTGAATTTCTGTCATATTCCAAAGAATTACAGAGGCTAAATAAATGCTGAAAGCTGGCATATGGGGTGAATCAATATTCATGAATATGCCATAAAGCTGATCTGATGTTCCTGTTCGGGGTGCTATGAATGTATTATAAACCAGACAAGTGTTGCCTTATGTTCCTACCTCATCCAGCACATTCGTGCTATATTGTGAGCACTTGATGGATTTAGCTGTGTGTTGCCATGGAGACCAGCGCGGCTCAAGCTCATGATATTCCCCTGTGAGAGGAGAGGATTTTTGCTCTCCCCCCTCCTGTCTCAGACAAGAGCAGCGTCGATGCAGGCGTCTGTTCCCGTGTTGAGATGCTGATCACCAACAGGGACTTGAGCTTGAGAGCACAGTGTGAGTTGAAACATGCTCAAATCTCAGGACGCTCCACAGATGGCACAAAGCTGTGAGATGGCGAAGCCCAGTGCGAAGCGCTCACACACACGGGAAGAACCGGCCCAGACTTTTGCAGACAGACGCACCCTCGCCATAGTTTCCTCTCATCAATATGTACTGCGGGTGGAATCAGAGCGGTCCGCTCTCGACCAAATAGAGAGGGGATACGGACAGAGACATTGGCTATACCCTTCTCTTATTCCAGTTTCGACCGAAACTGTAATCACTTTTCTTGTTTCTGATATAATCCCAATGTATTGTCCTCTGTCCATGTTATGTTGTTGTCACTTTTGATGAACTATTCAAAGCCATTTTTGTTTTAAATCCAAGGAATGCTAGATGGGAAACAGCAGAAAACAACAATTCTTGGTGCTTGTGGCAACCTTTCGACATTTTGAAAGGTAAACATGGAGGTAAACAAGAATCTTTTTTCGTGTGTGCTTACTCCACTTAGATTCAAACGAGTCCTTTTCAGATGCTCACACAGTTGTTTCACAGTGGTGACAGAGACATTTTAATGACAACAATGTGTGTGTGTGTGTGTGTGTGTGTGTGTGTGTGTGTGTGTGTGTGTGTGTGTGTGTGTGTGTGTGTGTGTGTGTGTGTGTGTGTGTGTGTGCGTGCGTGCGTGCGTGCGTGCGTGCACATGTGCGTGCGCATGTGCGTGCGTGTGTGTGTGTGTGTGTGTGTGTGTGTGTGTGTGTGTGTGTGTGTGTGTGTGAGTGTGTGTGAATGCAACATGTGTGGATGCATGTGCTACCTGGTTCAACTAAGTCAATCAAAAGTCCCATTATCCAGATTCAATTAACCCGATGTTTGAATCCGCGCTTTCCCTGTTCCTCGAACCCTGCTTCTGTCTCGTTAATTCGAACCAGACTTGATACTCAGGATAATTGCGCGCGGCCGCCTCAGCTGAAAAGACAGCAGGTGCCGATCGCAGAAATCCTGATTTTCTAACGGCATTGATTGATTGATTGATTTAAAACTTTATTAACAGATTGCAGAATGGGTACAATACAGTACAGCTCAATAGCCTCGCCGACAAGTTAAATGCATAATCTATAGGCTAATTTTAAATCCCTCATTACCCCAATCAATCAGATTATATTTCTTTAAATGTGCTGCTGGCAGTAGGCTTAATGGAATGAATAATCAAATGAGATCTTGCTAGCGAAAATAATTAGTTCAACTCTTTCAGAATAAGGATAAAAACAAGCCCAAATAGTATATCTAATTGATACAAATTATATTATGAGGATATCTGTACTGTATGTGCTTAGGTATTATGTACTATATAAATACATGGTTCCCAAAGAGAGGCTTGGAGGGAGGCTTGCAGTTACACTATTAATCAGGTTTTAATCTGTTTCGGACATAATCCATACATGCATTGAATTGATTACCCTTTGGTTTATACCAGTGACACCTCATGTTCATCATCAGATAACAGTGCTTGAAAAGATAAATGCATTTTCTCAAATTCATTCATCAAAAACGTCAAAGGCTCATTCAATTTATCAAGTCACGTCACGTCATCAAATCCATCAAACAGCGCATCTCCTCATATATTTTAAACCCAGTTACAATATCACTAGGGATGCCCCGATCGATCGGCCATCGATCGTTATCGGCCGATAATCAGTATAAATATGCGATCGGGGAATTCCGATAATGAGTCATATTCGCCGATCGCGGAAACTGATCAAGTGGATATCTCACTCGCTTGTCTCAGACGAACAGGACCTGCAAACTGCTCCTCCTCCCTAGCCCCGCCCGTACCCGTGTAGAGTTTGTAAACACAAACTAGAGTCTAGAGTCTAGATAGTGCATTCGACCTGAGCTAACGTTAGCTACCTAGCTATCGTTACTGTTTTATTTTCGCCGATCGTCAAAACAGATCTCACTCGCTGAGTTCTGTCTCAGACACCGGGAGCTGCACACAGTGCTGCGCGTCTGCTCCTCCTCCAGCTCCTCCCGCACGCATGTAAACATGGGTCTAGTCTAGTCTAGTGGGACGGGACCTCCATGAGCTAACGTTAGCTACCGCTACAAAATGACCCAGTCAACTATTCACTTTTAGTTTAATACATGATGAGGCATTGTCTAACTGAACGGTATCTAGCCGGCTAGCTACTGATAGCTCCTGATATCAACAAATGCTCCAGCAATAGTCTAGTTATCTAACGTTAGTTATCTAACGTTAGTGTGTGTGTGTGTGTGTGTGTGTGTGTGTGTGTGTGTGTGTGTGTGTGTGTGTGTGTGTGTGTGTGTGTGTGTGCGTGCGTGCGTGCGTGCGTGCGTGCACATGTGCGTGCGCATGTGCGTGCGTGTGTGTGTGTGTGTGTGTGTGTGTGTGTGTGTGTGTGTGTGTGTGTGTGTGAGTGTGTGTGAATGCAACATGTGTGGATGCATGTGCTACCTGGTTCAACTAAGTCAATCAAAAGTCCCATTATCCAGATTCAATTAACCCGATGTTTGAATCCGCGCTTTCCCTGTTCCTCGAACCCTGCTTCTGTCTCGTTAATTCGAACCAGACTTGATACTCAGGATAATTGCGCGCGGCCGCCTCAGCTGAAAAGACAGCAGGTGCCGATCGCAGAAATCCTGATTTTCTAACGGCATTGATTGATTGATTGATTTAAAACTTTATTAACAGATTGCAGAATGGGTACAATACAGTACAGCTCAATAGCCTCGCCGACAAGTTAAATGCATAATCTATAGGCTAATTTTAAATCCCTCATTACCCCAATCAATCAGATTATATTTCTTTAAATGTGCTGCTGGCAGTAGGCTTAATGGAATGAATAATCAAATGAGATCTTGCTAGCGAAAATAATTAGTTCAACTCTTTCAGAATAAGGATAAAAACAAGCCCAAATAGTATATCTAATTGATACAAATTATATTATGAGGATATCTGTACTGTATGTGCTTAGGTATTATGTACTATATAAATACATGGTTCCCAAAGAGAGGCTTGGAGGGAGGCTTGCAGTTACACTATTAATCAGGTTTTAATCTGTTTCGGACATAATCCATACATGCATTGAATTGATTACCCTTTGGTTTATACCAGTGACACCTCATGTTCATCATCAGATAACAGTGCTTGAAAAGATAAATGCATTTTCTCAAATTCATTCATCAAAAACGTCAAAGGCTCATTCAATTTATCAAGTCACGTCACGTCATCAAATCCATCAAACAGCGCATCTCCTCATATATTTTAAACCCAGTTACAATATCACTAGGGATGCCCCGATCGATCGGCCATCGATCGTTATCGGCCGATAATCAGTATAAATATGCGATCGGGGAATTCCGATAATGAGTCATATTCGCCGATCGCGGAAACTGATCAAGTGGATATCTCACTCGCTTGTCTCAGACGAACAGGACCTGCAAACTGCTCCTCCTCCCTAGCCCCGCCCGTACCCGTGTAGAGTTTGTAAACACAAACTAGAGTCTAGAGTCTAGATAGTGCATTCGACCTGAGCTAACGTTAGCTACCTAGCTATCGTTACTGTTTTATTTTCGCCGATCGTCAAAACAGATCTCACTCGCTGAGTTCTGTCTCAGACACCGGGAGCTGCACACAGTGCTGCGCGTCTGCTCCTCCTCCAGCTCCTCCCGCACGCATGTAAACATGGGTCTAGTCTAGTCTAGTGGGACGGGACCTCCATGAGCTAACGTTAGCTACCGCTACAAAATGACCCAGTCAACTATTCACTTTTAGTTTAATACATGATGAGGCATTGTCTAACTGAACGGTATCTAGCCGGCTAGCTACTGATAGCTCCTGATATCAACAAATGCTCCAGCAATAGTCTAGTTATCTAACGTTAGTAGTAGTGTATGTTACCTCTGTTAGCTCACGTTAGCTTAGCTCACTGTTCAAAACGAAATGTCCCATTCAACTAAATAGTTCACTGAGGCGTTGTCTTAACGTTATATTTCCGGCTAGCAGTAGCTACAGACAGCCCCTGATATCAATGTCTTATAACACTCATTCGATGCATATTCGAAGCCCGGCTTGCGTCGCAGTCATTAACGGGGATAGCTGAGGGAGTAGGGTATATCTGCAGAGCCTAGGGTAAATCTGCAGAGCCGAATGTGATTTGATCAAAGCAGAGTATGTACACACAGACAGTGGAGATAGCGAGCATTTTGACTTGTTGCGTGGTGGCGATGTCTCGCAGATAATACAAGTACAAGTCTAATTATATAATATATATATTTTATAAAAAAAAAAAAAAAAACTTTTTATATAAAATCATTTTTAATTTCTTTTTAACACTTTGACTGCCGGAAAACGCTTTACAGCGTCATTCCCGGCCATGCTCAAGTTGCCGGAGGACGCTTTACAGCGTCCTTATATCAATATTTCAAAAATCTGCGATCGGATTCATATTTCCCCTCCGCTGGCCTGAGATCCACCAGGAGGACCCACTGAGCTCTCTGGCGGTTCAGGAGCGCCATCTGGTGGCCGATCGGCGCAATCGCCAAACAGGAAGTGCTATGGAGGTTGTGCTGGTCGGCCATATTACTTCCGGGCACTCTGTTTGGCTACCGGGACTCGATCTCGACACAATACATAGCGATCGATTGCCAATAACTCGATAAACAACATGATTTGGACATATATACTATTATACAAGCTGGAAATGGACCCGATATTTCTACATACCATAATAGGTAAATGACTGTTCCACGCTCATCGCCCAACGGCGCGAGGAGGATACGGTAAGATTCAGCGTTATTTTTGATCGTATTCCATATAAACTGTTATGATGAACATATCACCCACACTAGATGAATGATATAACGCTGCCCACGGAATTATAAACGATCCCCCGCCCATCCGGTCATCATCAGATCATACGTAGATCATTCTAGAAGTACGTCCAATTGAAATTTTTTATATCGCCCCGATTGCCATCAAACTGTATTTCATCATCAATATAATGCATTTGGGGCTATATATCACGTTCTGGAGAAAGCTGCAGAAAGAGATGAAAACGTACTTATACATTAGACCATACTTTACTATGAATATGTGAATGAAAAAGTTTAACGTTGCTACACAATGAACAATACATATAGGACTTTGAATGGGCCCTAATAATGGCAATGTAGCAATAGAATTTAAAAAGTTATAGCCCTGCAAAGAAGGGGAATTTCTCCATAGACAAATAGCGCTGGCAATCCACAGTCATTTTCCGGATTTCTGGCCGGCACCCATAGTGTTAATCAAAAACGATCGGTATCGGATCGGTATCGGCCGATATGGCTCACGACGATCGGTGATCGGTATCGGTGGCAAAAAACGTGATCGGGGCATCCCTAAATATCACAATAACGTGTGACACTGTCACAGTGACAGTGATACAATTAAACACTCGACAGATTCAGATTCCTCATAATTCATATCCACAATCCGCACAATATGCTTGAATGAAACACAATCCGGGCGCTCCGTTAAGCAAATACACAGCAAAGAATATTAAACTAATCAGAGCCAAACGCCCGATTTCATTCATTAAAAATATTCCAGCGGGATTCACATTTGCAATGATCCGTTTAGTCCGTTATTAAAAAATAACTGTGTGTATCGCGAGCGCCGTATCCGTATAATTATGACGTGCATTATTTAGTACAAAGTTAATTTAGTATCAGCATTTTAGGTCTATTATTTTACATTTCAAAAGCCCCCTCTAGGAAAACGAAGCACAAAAACATAATTCAGAATGGTATAATGGGATCTACACTGTGATAATTATTTGAGCTGGCATTTATTTGCGAGGGTGTGGCCATGGTTCATCCAGCTAACTGAACTAAACCCTGCTCCGGAGCAGGTTCAAACTTTTCGATCTGTTGCCATAGCGACTTAGAAAATCCGACGTCGGGGAACGGAAAGGTCTGGCTTAAGTCAAGCTATGCTGAAAATTATCCGGCTAACTCAGTTAGCCAGGTACGGGGAATAGGGCCCTGGTCGCAGTGATTGTGGATTTGCGCTTGTTATACTTCCGCGGCACTATACCCCTCCGTCTGGTTCCTACCAGTCGTCAGATTCTATCTGTACTCCCCACGGGTTGCTAGGAGGCCTCCGTGCGTCTCCTCTAAACATCAGAGTGTACTTAACCAAAGATGAGTGTTGTAGCAAAATCGTTCCATTGCAGACATAATAATATCAATGTCCACGTCAGATTCACTTGAACAGGTGTCAATGATTCCATGAAGGGTTCAGGTAGAGAAGCAGACACCAGGCTGAAGCAGGATATATACGTGTCGGTATTATTTCTCCATTAGTTCAATAACCAGAGTCATGTGCAGCATGTCAGAAACCACAGCAAAGCAGCTTGAATTTCTGCACTCAAATTCTCTCTCTCTCTCTCTCTCTCTCTCTCTCTCTCTCTCTCTCTCTCTCTCTCTCTCTCTCTCTCTCTTCAGAAAGCTGTATCGTAGCAAAGGCTGAAGGCGTCTGTGTTCTAATTCCAAAGTAGAAACCTCAGCAGGGTTGGCTGGGTAGTGTAGAGGTCTAAGCACTGGTTTGGCTGGGTAGTGTAGAGGTCTAAGCACTGGTTTGGCTGAGGTGAGAGGTGAGAGACCAATGACCCCAAATTAATGGTCTAGGTTCATACAGCTCAGTAAAAGCAATGGATTGGCTCAATACCCTGTATTGTAAAAACCTACATTCTAGCACGCAGAATCCATATCAGTGGTGATGATTTGTTATCCGTATCAGTGGTGATAAACTGTTATCAGTATCAGTGATGATAAACTGTTATCAGTATCAGTGATGATAAACTGTTATCAGTATCAGTGATGATAAACTGTTATCAGTATCAGTGATGATAAACTGTTATCAGTATCAGTGATGATAAAGTGTTATCAGTATCAGTGATGATAAACTGTTATCAGTATCAGTGATGATAAAGTGTTATCAGTATCAGTGATGATAAACTGTTATCAGTATCAGTGATGATAAACTGTTATCAGTATCAGTGATGATAAAGTGTTATCAGTATCAGTGATGATAAACTGTTATCAGTATCAGTGATGATGATCTGTTATCGGTATCAGTGATGATGATCTGTTATCAGTATCAGTGATGATAAACTGTTATCAGTATCAGTGATGATAAACTGTTATCAGTATCAGTGATGATAAACTGTTATCAGTATCAGTGATGATAAAGTGTTATCAGTATCAGTGATGATAAACTGTTATCAGTATCAGTGATGATAAAGTGTTATCAGTATCAGTGATGATAAACTGTTATCAGTATCAGTGATGATAAACTGTTATCAGTATCAGTGATGATAAAGTGTTATCAGTATCAGTGATGATAAACTGTTATCAGTATCAGTGATGATGATCTGTTATCGGTATCAGTGATGATGATCTGTTATCAGTATCAGTGATGATGATCTGTTATCAGTATCAGTGATGATAAACTGTTATCAGTATCAGTGATGATAATCTGTTATCGGTATCAGTGATGATGATCTGTTTATCAGTATCAGTGATGATGATCTGTTATCGGTATCAGTGGCGATAACTTGTTATCGGTATCAGTGGCGATAACTTGTTATCGGTATCAGTGATGATAAACTGCTATCGGTGCAGCCTTAATTTCAGAGTTGCCATGGTTTCTGACACAACCTATAATGCACCAATTTAAGATGCTAAAGCTCAGATCTTAGATTATAAACCTACTGTAACTCTTACCTTAACGTTTACCCTAACTAACCTGTTTATAAACCTAACCCTTAGCCTACCTTCACCTTAACCTTAACACTTTCCGTGCCAGCAGGGGGTGCCAGAAATAGGCGCTTGAGTGCCAACGCTGTAGTCAATGGAGGGCGATCATATTTGCGAACGCATAAACTATATCTTAAATTATGGCTATGTGTCTAATACGACCGTCGCTTATCAATGACTTGTTTGCAGTCAACATTGTTGAAACGGATTGTTTTTTAATCGGTTAATTTCCATTTTATACCATTTTGAAAAACGCTCGTTTTTTTAAACTTTCAACAACAACAACAAAATATTCTGCAGGAATCGCGCTTTACTGTAATACACAAAACACGTTGTCATTTTTCTGCCTATTTATGAATAGTTTTCAAATAAACGCTAGATTATCGATAGTATATGTGTACTTATGCACGCTATAGAAGCGGGCTGAAAAATCAATTATCTTATTTCCTGATCAGCACACACACACACATATGGGACACGTTGATAGGTGAAAACAGCTCTGATTATCCCAAGACTGGTCAAATAGATTCCTTACCTCAGATCAGATGTTCTCCAAAAAGATTATTCCAATTCCTGATCGCCATTCCAAATATCGATTGCGTTTATTGATCCAACGCTGGGTACTGGAAATACCGATTCCACACTGTTCTGAGGGTCGGCGATGACTGCAGTAGGCTCGGATTACATGCCTGACAAGTAAAATGTGGAATCCGGACTCTTTTTCCCCATCCATTTCATTCAGTCCAATCCAATGGGGTGCAATACCATCCGGAGAGACGATAGGGGGCGGTATTTTCCCTGTTCGAGCTCAGACAGATCCCCACTGGTAACGTGAGGCTAGATTGATGAAAAATGAATGGAAATCGATAATAAAAAAAATAACGATTAAAAACAAGATTTCTCGTCGGTTGGCACTCAACGGTTGGCATGAACTAACGAGAATTCTCGTTGTTGGCACTCAAAGTGTTAACCTTGCTGTTTATAAACCCAACCCTTACCTTTATCCTAACCTTAACCTCTCTGGAAACCTCATGTCCCACTTTAACCTACAAATATTTGTGTGATCATTTATTTTCGAACATACAACACATTTCAATGACATGTGGATTCCTTCTTCTAGGCATGACTGTACTAGAGCCAGTGATACTGAACAAGTCAATGCCATATGTTACCAGGCAAGGTTCATAAAAATCCAAAGTGCATAGGCAATATGCGGGAAAGACCAGATGACATCAAATGAGTTCGATAGTATTTACTGAGGATTGCCAGATAATGGTAATATTTAAACGTTAAAAAAATTATAATACAAAATAAATGTACATGATCATGCAACATAAAAAAATTATTTGTAGGAACGCTTTGAGAGAGGGAGGTAGGGAGGAGTTTTAGATTGTGTGTTGTGAAGTTTAGACTTCAGAGAGAGTAAAGTACAGAAAAAAGGTACCGTTGGGTACCGGTATCGATTTCCAGGTAAAAATAACGTTTTTGGGCTGCTTTAAAAAAAATATTAATAATAATCTCAAATTTAATCGCAATATCGCAGTATCTGTCCGAAAAATCGCAATTAGATTATTTCCCAAAATCGCTCAGCCCTAGCGGCTTCACCCCTGACCTCTACACACTCTGCCCACTGTGTTACAGTAATACAGTAGGGGCTTCACCCCTGACCTCTACACACTCTGCCCACTGTGTTACAGTAATACAGTAGGGGCTTCACCCCTGACCTCTACACACTCTGCCCACTGTGTTACAGTAATACAGTAGGGGCTTCACCCCTGACCTCTACACACTCTGCCCACTGTGTTACAGTAATACAGTAGGGGCTTCACCCCTGACCTCTACACACTCTGCCCACTGTGTTACAGTAATACAGTAGGGGCTTCACCCCTGACCTCTACACACTCTGCCCACTGTGTTACAGTAATACAGTAGGGGCTTCACCCCTGACCTCTACACACTCTGCCCACTGTGTTACAGTAATACAGTAGGGGCTTCACCCCTGACCTCTACACACTCTGCCCACTGTGTTACAGTAATACAGTAGGGGCTTCACCCCTGACCTCTACACACTCTGCCCACTGTGTTACAGTAATACAGTAGGGGCTTCACCCCTGACCTCTACACACTCTGCCCACTGTGTTACAGTAATACAGTAGGGGCTTCACCCCTGACCTCTACACACTCTGCCCACTGTGTTACAGTAATACAGTAGGGGCTTCACCCCTGACCTCTACACACTCTGCCCACAGCCGTAGTCAACTGCCAACCTCTTAGTCGAATGCACAAAATAATATATATATTTTTTTATCATTATTTTCAAAAGAAAAGAGGCCTAGAAGCATGGCTAACGCTAATGGCATGCATACCAGTGTGAGACTGTGGTCTGGAGCACAGCCCAATTGCTGAATACACAGGAGAGGAGATAGGAGCGGTTTCAAGGGTGTTTAATGAAATGAGCAACACAGGAATTGGGGGGAATAGAACAGGGTTATGTTCTGTCTTGTGGCTGCCGTGACGGCAGCGAGCGAGCAAGCGGTCCTTGTGCTTGTCTTGGGAGCTGCTGGGCTGCAGCGGGTGAGCAAGTGTTCCTCTTCGGGGACAGGAGACGTCCAGGCAGGGACGGCGGTCCTTTGGGGCACAGGAGAGAACAGGTTAGAGTAGGCAATACAAGGATGGAATCCAGCAGAGCTTTAGGCAGAGACGTCGTACCTGGGTAGTGGTAATTAATACCACGACAGCTTCTGGTCAGCGTCGAGGAGTAGAAGTAGGCATTCCATCAGGGGAGGATTGAGTGCAGCTGTGAAGAGTGAGGTGCCTGACCGCGTGTGAATTAGGGGGATGGAGTGCAGCTGGGCGTATGATGGTAAAGGGAGGGGTGGATGGAGAAGGAGAGGATGAGGAGGAGTGTGTAGTGGGTGGAGAGGGGGATGAAGAGGAGCGTGTGGAGAACGTGAGGGGAAAAGGAGGGGGAGTGAAGTATGCCCATGCTGTGATTATGACAACCAGAGGCTAACAGCCTAAGAAACGGGCACAGAGCCACTGAAAGAGGATTTCACCCGTCTAATGAACACACTAGACTAGACAAATATCAAGATGTATCCATCAGTGGACCAATTGCATGCTTTTTCAGAGGACAAGAAGCCTTCAGTCGACTCCTTCATACATTAAGCACCCCCACAGCCCAAATGGAATGATAAAAAAAATAAAAATAAGTATACTTTTTTTTTCAATTTTTTTTTCATAGTCGACTAATAGTCGACTATCGGCTAATTTCGGCCAATCAAAGTCGACTATCCAAATCCTTAGTCGGGGACAGCCCTAGTCTCTATACACTCTGCTCACCGTGTTACAGTAATACTGTAGGGGCTTCACTCTGGTCTCTACACACTCTGCTCACTGTGTTCATACTGTAGGGGCTTCACTTAATTACTGGTCTCCTGCACATGTGGAGCGGCTGCTTCATATTTAATTAAACCTAATGCTCAGAGGAGCTGTGACCCACAGAAAGTGTGTGTGTGTGTGTGTGTGTGTGTGTGTGTGTGTGTGTGTGTGTGTGTGTGTGTGTGTGTGTGTGTGTGTGTGTGTGTGTGTGTGTGTGTGTGTGTGTGTGTGTGTGTGTGTGTGTGTGTGCGTGCGTGCGTGCGTGCGTGTGTGCGTGTGCGTGTGCGTGTGCGTGTGCGTAGGGCTGGGCGATATGGAAAAAAATCATATCGCGATAACGATATGATAATGTTATCATATTTCTCGATATCGATAATTATCGAATTGTTATAAGTATTAAAAAATCTTTAGTGTTACATCCCCTCACACTCCAGTTCTCAGGCTGCAGCTGGTTTAAAAGCGAAAGTAAACTGGCTTCTCTGCTGGCTGTGGCTCCAGGGGAGTTGAACAGTTCTGGCTCTGCTAGTTTATTTTCGATCTTTTGGCGCTTTTTTGGTGGACAAAGCACCGCACATGTGCACCGTGACTGAGTCGTGACTGGAGTCTAGTTCTGCTAGCACACATAGCCTACTGTGTACAGACGGTTTCAAACTGTATTTTAAATTAGAAAGCAAACAAAAACGTAACAGTAACAGTAAGAAGCATTTTGTATAAAAGTATTCTGTACTTCTGTATGACAACTATTAAAGAAACTTGGAACTTGGAAATAAATGGACAAGAGAAAAATAAATCTCAATTTGGTCAGTATTGTCATTTGGACAAGCAAAGCCATTACTTTAAGTTTGCAGGCAAGAAAGACAAGTCTGTCCACTGTCTCTGGTTTTAAAACTGCCCTGTTGCAGGTCACACAAAAAAAAAAACGATTTTTCGATTTTTTTTAAATTTCGATATTCGATATCGATTATTAAAATATATCGCGATATTTATCGTTATCATTATATCGCCCAGCCCTACGTGTGCGTGTGTGTGTGCGTGTGTGTGTGTGTGTGAGCAAGTGTAGGACAGGCATCAAGTAACCCTAATTCTAAAATAGCCCACTCACTCAGCCATGCAGAAAGACCAGAATAGAAAGACAGTAAAAGGAAAAGCAGATCGATTTATATCTCCATTGCTTGGATGAATATAGGTCCCCCCATTTCCCTACAAAGTGTCTTTTTATTCCTCTGATTTGAAAGAGTCTCCCGCAATGCAGAAATAATATTTGAAGCCATTAAAAAGCAACCATGTGTACTGTATATTGTGTGTGTGTGATCAGCATGCGTTTAATACACACATCTGATGGCAAACAGCCAATTACATTAAAGAGTGTACTGTGCAAAGACGATCTGCCCTACAGGTTGCACTGCTGCTGTTACCCATTCATTTATACAACTTTTAAGCTACCAGCGGGAGACTGTATTAAGTATGTTCAAAGCAATTAAAAACTAGAAAGGTGCGCTCAGTGGAGCGCAAATCTCCACCAGGCAGCACGATGTCATTTCTATGGTGAATATCTGTTAGATTGTGACTGTATTCTCAAGATGTTTCTCTGGTTCCATAGGTTATGGTATTGGCCTTATTTGGTTTGCATCACGAATGCATTTAAAATGCCTGCCTGCAAATGCAAGCTGAGGCCACAGTGAGACATAAAAAGGTCTCAATCAGGCATTCCAGTGAGGTAACTATACCAGTACACGACAACCTTCTCAGATTTCCGCGATCAATATTCCCTTTTCACAGTATGTTGGTCCTCCACACACACACACACACACACACACACACACACACACACACACACACACACACACACACACACACACACACACACACACACACACACACACACACACACACACACACACACACACACACACACACACACACACACACACCTACACACACACACACACCTACACACACACACACACACACACACACAAACACACACACACACACACACACACACACACACACACTGTGAGTGAAAAGAAACACAAACTGAACTGTGTGTGTGTCTTGTCTGGCAGACTTGAATCACTGAATGTATGCCTGTTCCTTTAAGAGAATGTTGTTTCTTTATGTGGTGAATGTGCTCTTCAACACGTTATGGAACATTAACACTTTGAGTGCCACGCCGGGTTTTCCTTTTTACCCCCTGAATGCCACCATCGGCGCCAATGTTAACGTTAATATCGCCTAATCTATGTTTTAAATTATGGCTATGTGTCTAATCTGCCCATCGCATTATCAAAGACTATTTTCCAGTCAGTGCTGTCGAGGCAGATTGGTTTTTTATCACGTCATTTCCGTTTTAGAGCATTTAGAAAAGCACCAGTTTTGAGAAAAAAAAAACAGCCCATTCTGGACCATTCTATGAAAATCGTCTTTTACTGGAATATTCCACAACGTTGATATTCGTCAGCCTTTTTATGAATCGTTTTCAAATAAACGCTAGATGATCAATATTATACGTGCGCGCAAGCACATTCGGGCCGCGCACGGATAATCGCCGCGTTGATTTCCTCTCGGACTTTTACAGTGAAACCGAAAGAGTCCATTTCACAAAACAGCTTATAACTTCATCAAAATTAGTCTGATTATCCTAACACTGATAACATAGAGTCCTTACCTGACATCAGATGGTATCCAACTGGTATATTCCAATTCCTGATCACAATTCGAAAAAATCGATAAGTGTATGGATCCAACGCGATACAGTAGAACTCCATGATCAGCGGGTCTCAGACGCTCCAGAATTAACTGTGGTAACCCCGGCTGGAACTGGAAAATGTGGAGTACCGGATTTTTTCCCCCATCCATTTTCATTGAGTCCATTCCAAAATCCCTTATGTCATCTGGGAGACGACAGGGGGCGCTTTTTTCCACAATGATCGCCGGCGCCGCTCGGGTATACTCGGGTAGGCTCGGGTGATGCAATATGATTTCAGATCGCAAAAAAAAAAGAAAAAAAAAATCCGGGAAATCTCGTGAGTGGCTTTCAACCACCTATAAATAAACCCGAGATATCTCGTGTGCGGCAGGCAAAGTGTTAACAGCAGACATGACAACAGACCACAGCGGGAGAGAGGAGAGGGGTGAAACACTGAAATGAGGGAAATCGTTTTCCTTTTGCCCGTCTACATTTGAAAACCATTGCAGCAGTGGAAATCGTGTTCTCTGTTGAGTTCAACAGAGGTTAGTGGGCTGCTGCCGTTAATCGTCAATCACACTGTAGAGCCCTGAGAGGGATGATTTGTGACCAGAGCAGCCTTCTTGTTTCACACAGTGTTGTAACTAAGATTTGGTGATTAAATAATGGTTTTCATGCATCACCTTTATACTAGGTTTTCCTAGTTGATAAGATGACGTCAGTGGCCTAGTACAGGAATGTACAACAGACCGCACAATGCAATGGCAACTGACACGAGTGTACACAGGTGCCAGATAGCTGTATAGTATCGCCCTCAATATTTGACGATTCAGGTCCTTGGGCTCTTGCTAGCCTATGTGTAACGTTTCATCCAAATCGGACTTTGCGGTAGGGAAAATGGGGGGGGGGGGGGGGGGGGGGGGGGGTATTTCCTTGGCTCAGGAAAGTTCAATCAATATTTGTGAACATTAGCTACTCTCTGTTCCCAAAGCCATATATCATCAGGTATAAAGTCTGGAGCTGCTCCATTGAAAATGAATCGGGACTGATTTTATGGACCCACTTTCTCTCTCATTCCCTCTTTCTCTCCCTAAATCTTTCCTTTTCCTTCTCCCTGTTTCTCCATAAAGCTCTCCTCTCTCAGTATCTCTCCCACCTCCTGTTCTTTCTCATGTCTGTCCCTCCATAAATATCTCCCTTTCTCTTCCTCCATAAACTAGCTCTTTCTCTATTTCTGCTCCCCCCCTCTCTTTCCCTCTCTCCCTCCCTAAATATCTCTGTCTCACCCCACTCTCTATGCTGTGCTTAAAAAGGACAGAGAGACTGAAAGAGTTGAGAGTTAAGGTAAAAGTGTGTGTGTGTGTGTGTGTGTGTGTGTGTGTGTGTGTGTGTGTGTGTGTGTGTGTGTGTGTGTGTGTGTGTGTGTGTGTGTGTGTGTGTGTGTGTGTGTATGTGTGTGTGTGTGTGTGTGTGTTTCTGTGTGTGTGTGTGTGTGTGTGTGTGTGTGTGTGTGTGTGTGTGTGTGTGTGTGTGTGTGTGTGTGTGTGTGTGTGTGTGTGTGTGTGTGTGTGTGTTCTCAGGGACAGTGATTGGCCACGGCATCTGTTGCTTGTATTTCAAGGCGAACTGACTTTTCACTTGACATTTCCACTGTAACATTCTGCTGAGTTAAGCTGTGTCCGTCCCCCCGTCCACCCCCCCCCCACACACACACACACACACACATACACATGTATGCACAGTCACACAGACAGCCAAGGCAGACACAGGTCCCTTTGAATTACCCCATTTCCACTTTGTGATTATCTGTCCCTTGACGGATGGGAGGAGGGCAGAGAGGCTGTCGCAGAAGGATGGCCTCCAGATAACAGCAGAGCCACAGACAGCTCATTTGGGCGGAATGGGATAACGATCCTCCACGGATAAAAGCTGTAACGGGGGCGTGGGGGGGGGGGGGGGGGGTCTACGGCCACCATGCATCTCTTACATGTGAGCTTTTATCTCTTTGTTATACAGAGTTATCTCATTATCTCTTTTTCTTTAACGAGCTGTGAAGACTGCGTCTGTTTAAAGGAAAACTCCAACATTTTGGGTAATTAGCTTATTTGCCATCTACCCTGGAGTTAGACAAGAAGATGCATACCCCTTTCTTCTCTGTGCATGCAGTAGGAGTAGGAAGACGTTGGGAACTAGGCTAATGGAGGAACCTACTTCCAGTGACTGACGCTAAGCTAGGCTAACGGTGCACATCTTCCTACTCCTACTGCATGCACAGAGAAGAAAAAGGTATGTATCTTCCTGTCTAACTCCAGGGTATATGGCAAATAAGCTAATTTCCCAAAATGTTGGAGTTTTCCTTTAACCCTCCACTTTTTCAGTAAATTTTTTTTTTTTTTTTTTTAATTACCCAGGGTAGATTAGCTGAGCATGTACTTAATGTACTCATACTGTACAGTTCCATACATTTATACCTGGGAGCTGAACTGTACAACACAGTCTTCTACTGTTGGTCGTTAAGCAGCTCCACTTCAGCAGCATTGTTGTTGAGGGGAGAGTGTTGCTGATTTTCTTTTCTCCCATCTACATGTTCTCCCATCTAGATCTTCTCTCGTCTAGATCTTCTCTCATCTAGATCTTCTCTCGTCTAGATCTTCTCCCGTCTAGATCTTCTCTCCTCTAGATCTTCTCTCCTCTAGATCTTCTCTCCTCTAGATCTTCTCTCGTCTAGATCTTCTCCCGTCTAGATCTTCTCTCCTCTAGATCTTCTCTCCTCTAGATCTTCTCCCGTCTAGCCCGTCTAGATCTTCTCCCGTCTAGATCTTCTCCCGTCTAGATCTTCTCTCCTCTAGATCTTCCCCCATCTAGATCTTCTCCCGTCTAGACCTTCTCTCCACTAGATCTTCTCCCCTCTAGATCTTCTCCCGTCTAGATCTTCTCGCCTCTAGATCTTCTCTCCTCTAGATCTTCTCCCGTCTAGATCTTCTCCCGTCTAGATCTTCTCCCGTCTAGATCTTCTCTCCTCTAGATCTTCTCCCGTCTAGATCTTCTCTCCGTCAAAACTTCTCCCGTCTAGATCTTCTCTCGTCTAGATCTTCTCTCGTCTAGATCTTCTCCCGTCTAGATCTTCTCTCCTCTAGATCTTCTCTCCTCTAGATCTTCTCTCCTCTAGATCTTCTCTCGTCTAGATCTTCTCCCGTCTAGATCTTCTCTCCTCTAGATCTTCTCTCCTCTAGATCTTCTCCCGTCTAGATCTTCTCCCGTCTAGATCTTCTCCCGTCTAGATCTTCTCCCGTCTAGATCTTCTCCTGTCTAGATCTTCTCTCCTCTAGATCTTCTCCCATCTAGATCTTCTCCCCTCTAGATCTTCTCCCGTCAATATCTTCTCGCCTCTAGATCGTCTCCCGTCTAGATCTTCTCTCCTCTAGATCTTCTCCCGTCTAGATATTCTCTCCGTCAAAACTTCTCCCGTCTAGATCTTCTCTCGTCTAGATCTTCTCTCATCTAGATCTTCTCACCTCTAGATCTTCTCTCCTCTAGATCTTCTCTCCTCTAGATCTTCTCACCTCTAGATCTTCTCCCGTCTAGATCTAATCCCGTCTAGATCTTCTCCCGTCTAGATCTTCTCTCGTCTATATCTTCTCCCGTCTAGATCTTCTCTCCTCTAGATCTTCTCCCGTCTAGATCTTCTCTCGTCTAGATCTTCTCTCGTCTAGATCTTCTCTCATCTAGATCTTCTCACCTCTAGATATTCTCTCATCTAGATCTTCTCCTCTAGATCTTCTCTCCTCTAGATCTTCTCTCCTCTAGATCTTCTCTCCTCTAGATCTTCTCCCGTCTAGATCTTCTCCCGTCTAGATCTTCTCCCGTCTAGATCTTCTCTCGTCTAGATCTTCTCCCGTCTAGATCTTCTCTCCTCTAGATCTTCTCCCGTCTAGATCTTCTCTCGTCTAGATCTTCTCTCGTCTAGATCTTCTCCCGTCTAGATCTTCTCCCGTCTAGATCTTCTCTCGTCTAGATCTTCTCCCGTCTAGATCTTCTCTCCTCTAGATCTTCTACCGTCTAGATCTTCTCTTGTCTAGATCTTCTCCCGTCTAGATCTTCTCTCCTCTAGATATTCTCCCATCTAGATCTTCTCTCCTCTAGATCTTCTCCCGTCTAGAACTTCTCTCCTCTAGATCTTCTCTCCTCTAGATCTTCTCCCGTCTAGATCTTCTCCCGTCAAGATCTTCTCTCCTCTAGATCTTCTCCCGTCTAGATCTTCTCTCGTCTAGATCTTCTCCCGTCTAGATCTTCTCTCCTCTAGATCTTCTCGCATCTAGATCTTCTCCCGTCTAGATCTTCTCTCCTCTAGATCTTCTCTCCTCTAGATCTTCTCACATCTAGATCTTCTCCCGTCTAGATCTTCTCTCCTCTAGATCTTCTCTCCTCTAGATCTTCTCCTGTCTAGATCTTCTCTTGTCTAGATCTTCTCTCCTCTAGATCGTCTCCCGTCTAGATCTTCTCCCGTCTAGATCTTCTCTCGTCTAGATCTTCTCCCGTCTAGATCTTCTCTCGTCTTCTCCCCTCTAGATCTACTCCCGTCTAGATCTTCTCTTGTCTAGATCTTCTCTCGTCTAGATCTTCTCTCCTCTAGATCTCCTCTCCTCTAGATCTTCTCTCATCTAGATCTTCTCTCATCTAGATCTTCTCTCCTCTAGATCTTCTCTCCTCTAGATCTTCTCCCGTCTAGATCTTCTCTCCTCTAGATCTTCTCTCGTCTAGATCTTCTCCCGTCTAGATCTTCTCTCGTCTTCTCTCCTCTAGATCTTCTCCCGTCTAGATCTTCTCTCGTCTAGATCTTCTCTCGTCTAGATCTTCTCTCATCTAGATCTTCTCTCCTCTAGATCTTCTCACCTCTAGATCTTCTCTCCTCTAGATCTCCTCCCGTCTAGATCTTCTCTCGTCTAGATCTTCTCTCGTCTAGATCTTCTCTCCTCTAGATCTCCTCCCATCTAGATCTTCTCTCGTCTAGATCTTCTCTCGTCTAGATCTTCTCTCCTCTAGATCTTCTCTCCTCTAGATCTTCTCTCCTCTAGATCTTCTCTCGTCTAGATCTTCTCTCCTCTAGATCTCCTCCCGTCTAGATCTTCTCTCGTCTAGATCTTCTCTCTAGATCTTCTCTCCTCTAGATATTCTCCCGTCTAGATCTTCTCTCGTCTAGATCTTCTCTCGTCTAGATCTTCTCTCTAGAGCTTCTCCCGTCCAGATCTTCTCTCCTCTAGATCTTCTCTCCTCTAGATCTTCTCTCGTCTAGATCTTCTCTCGTCTAGATCTTCTCCCGTCTAGATCTTCTCTCGTCTAGATCTTCTCTCGTCTAGAACTTCTCTCCTCTAGATCTTCTCCCGTCTAGATCTTCTACCGTCTAGATCTTCTCTCCTCTAGATCTTCTCTCCTCTAGATCTCCTCCCGTCTAGATCTTCTCTCGTCTAGATCTTCTCTCCTCTAGATCTTCTCCCGTCTAGATCTTCTCTCGTCTAGATCTTCTCTCCTCTAGATCTTCTCTCCTCTAGATCTTCTCTCGTCTAGATCTTCTCCCGTCTAGATATTCTCCCGTCTAGATCTTCTCTCGTCTAGATCTTCTCTCCTCTAGATCTTCTCTCGTCTAGATCTTCTCCCGTCTAGATCTTCTCTCCTCTAGATCTTCTCTCCTCTAGATCTTCTCTCGTCTAGATCTTCTCTCCTCTAGATATTCTCGCCTCTAGATCTTCTCTCCTCTAGATCTTCTCTCGTCTAGATCTTCTCTCGTCTAGATCTTCTCTCCTCTAGATTTTCTCTCCTCTCGATCTTCTCCCGTCTAGATCTTCTCTCCTCTAGATCTTCTCTCCTCTAGATCTCATCCCGTCTAGATCTTCTCCCGTCTAGATCTTCTCCCGTCTAGATCTTCTCTCTAGATCTTCTCTCCTCTAGATCTCCTCCCGTCTAGATCTTCTCTCGTCTAGATCTTCTCTCGTCTAGATCTTCTCTCCTCTAGATCTTCTCTCGTCTAGATCTTCTCCCGTCTAGATATTCTCTCCTCTAGATCTTCTCTCCTCTAGATCTTCTCCCGTCTAGATCTTCTCTCCTCTAGATCTTCTCTCCTCTAGATCTTCTCTCCTCTAGATCTTCTCCCGTCTAGATCTTCTCTCGTCTAGATCTGCTCTCCTCTAGATCTTCTCTCCTCTAGATCTTCTCTCCTCTAGATCTTCTCTCCTCTAGATCTTCTCTCGTCTAGATCTTCTCTCCTCTAGATCTCCTCCCGTCTAGATCTTCTCTCGTCTAGATCTTCTCTCTAGATCTTCTCTCCTCTAGATATTCTCCCGTCTAGATCTTCTCTCGTCTAGATCTTCTCTCGTCTAGATCTTCTCTCTAGAGCTTCTCCCGTCTAGATCTTCTCTCCTCTAGATCTTCTCTCCTCTAGATCTTCTCTCGTCTAGATCTTCTCTCGTCTAGATCTTCTCCCGTCTAGATCTTCTCTCGTCTAGATCTTCTCTCGTCTAGAACTTCTCTCCTCTAGATCTTCTCCCGTCTAGATCTTCTACCGTCTAGATCTTCTCTCCTCTAGATCTTCTCTCCTCTAGATCTCCTCCCGTCTAGATCTTCTCTCGTCTAGATCTTCTCTCCTCTAGATCTTCTCCCGTCTAGATCTTCTCTCGTCTAGATCTTCTCTCCTCTAGATCTTCTCTCCTCTAGATCTTCTCTCGTCTAGATCTTCTCCCGTCTAGATATTCTCCCGTCTAGATCTTCTCTCGTCTAGATCTTCTCTCCTCTAGATCTTCTCTCGTCTAGATCTTCTCCCATCTAGATCTTCTCTCCTCTAGATCTTCTCTCCTCTAGATCTTCTCTCGTCTAGATCTTCTCTCCTCTAGATATTCTCTCCTCTAGATCTTCTCTCCTCTAGATCTTCTCTCGTCTAGATCTTCTCTCGTCTAGATCTTCTCTCCTCTAGATTTTCTCTCCTCTCGATCTTCTCCCGTCTAGATCTTCTCTCCTCTAGATCTTCTCTCCTCTAGATCTCATCCCGTCTAGATCTTCTCCCGTCTAGATCTTCTCCCGTCTAGATCTTCTCTCCTCTAGATCTTCTCTCCTCTAGATCTCCTCCCGTCTAGATCTTCTCTCGTCTAGATCTTCTCTCGTCTAGATCTTCTCTCCTCTAGATCTTCTCTCGTCTAGATCTTCTCCCGTCTAGATATTCTCTCCTCTAGATCTTCTCTCCTCTAGATCTTCTCCCGTCTAGATCTTCTCTCCTCTAGATCTTCTCTCCTCTAGATCTTCTCTCCTCTAGATCTTCTCCCGTCTAGATCTTCTCTCGTCTAGATCTGCTCTCCTCTAGATCTTCTCTCCTCTAGATCTTCTCTCGTCTAGATCTTCTCCCGTCTAGATATTCTCTCCTCTAGATCTTCTCTCCTCTAGATCTTCTCCCGTCTAGATCTTCTCCCGTCTAGATCTGCTCTCCTCTAGATCTTCTCTCCTCTAGATCTTCTCTCGTCTAGATCTTCTCTCGTCTAGATCTTCTCTTCTCTAGATCTCCTCTCCTCTAGATCTTCTCTCATCTAGATCTTCTCTCATCTAGATCTTCTCTCCTCTAGATCTTCTCTCCTCTAGATCTTCTCCCGTCTAGATCTTCTCTCCTCTAGATCTTCTCTCGTCTAGATCTTCTCCCGTCTAGATCTTCTCTCGTCTAGATCTTCTCTCGTCTAGATCTTCTCTCATCTAGATCTTCTCTCGTCTAGATCTTCTCTCCTCTAGATCTCCTCCCGTCTAGATCTTCTCTCGTCTAGATCTTCTCTCTAGATCTTCTCTCATCTAGATCTTCTCTCCTCTAGATCTCCTCCCGTCTAGATCTTCTCTCCTCTAGATCTCCTCCCGTCTAGATCTTCTCTCCTCTAGATCTTCTCTCGTCTAGATCTTCTCTCGTCTAGATCTTCTCTCGTCTAGATCTTCTCTCCTCTAGATATTCTCTCGTCTAGATCTTCTCCCGTTTAGATCTTCTCTCCTCTAGATCTCCTCCCGTCTAGATCTTCTCTCGTCTAGATCTTCTCTCCTCTAGATCTTCTCCCGTCTAGATCTTCTCTCGTCTAGATCTTCTCTCCTCTAGATCTTCTCTCCTCTAGATCTTCTCTCCTCTAGATCTTCTCTTGTCTAGATCTTCTCTCCTCTAGATCTTCTCTCGTCTAGAACTTCTCTCCTCTAGATCTTCTCTCATCTAGATCTTCTCTCGTCTAGATCTTCTCTCGTCTAGAACTTCTCACCTCTAGATCTTCTCCCGTCTAGATCTTCTCCCGTCTAGATCTTCTCTCCTCTAGATCTTCTCTCCTCTAGATCTCCTCCCGTCTAGATCTTCTCTCGTCTAGATCTTCTCTCCTCTAGATCTTCTCCCGTCTAGATCTTCTCTCGTCTAGATCTTCTCTCCTCTAGATCTTCTCTCCTCTAGATCTTCTCTCCTCTAGATCTTCTCCCGTCTAGATCTTCTCTCCTCTAGATCTTCTCTCCTCTAGATCTTCTCTCGTCTAGATCTTCTCTCCTCTAGATCTTCTCTCGTCTAGATCTTCTCCCGTCTAGATCTTCTCTCCTCTAGATCTTCTCTCCTCTAGATCTTCTATCCTCTTGATCTTCTCTCGTCTAGATCTTCTCTCGTCTAGATCTTCTCTCGTATAGATCTTCTCTCCTCTAGATCTTCTCCCGTCTAGATCTTCTCTCCTCTAGATCTTCTCTCCTCTAGATCTCCTCCCGTCTAGATCTCCTCCCGTCTAGATCTTCTCCCATCTAGATCTTCTCTCCTCTAGATCTTCTCTCCTCTAGATCTCCTCCCGTCTAGATCTTCTCTCCTCTAGATCTTCTCTCCTCTAGATCTTCTCTTGTCTAGATCTTCTCTCCTCTAGATCTTCTCTCATCTAGATCTTCTCTCATCTAGATCTTCTCTCCTCTAGATCTTCTCTCCTCTAGATCTTCTCCCGTCTAGATCTTCTCTCCTCTAGATCTTCTCTCGTCTAGATCTTCTCCCGTCTAGATCTTCTCTCGTCTAGATCTTCTCTCGTCTAGATCTTCTCTCATCTAGATCTTCTCTCGTCTAGATCTTCTCTCCTCTAGATCTCCTCCCGTCTAGATCTTCTCTCGTCTAGATCTTCTCTCTAGATCTTCTCTCATCTAGATCTTCTCTCCTCTAGATCTCCTCCCGTCTAGATCTTCTCTCCTCTAGATCTCCTCCCGTCTAGATCTTCTCTCCTCTAGATCTTCTCTCGTCTAGATCTTCTCTCGTCTAGATCTTCTCTCGTCTAGATCTTCTCTCCTCTAGATATTCTCTCGTCTAGATCTTCTCCCGTTTAGATCTTCTCTCCTCTAGATCTCCTCCCGTCTAGATCTTCTCTCGTCTAGATCTTCTCTCCTCTAGATCTTCTCCCGTCTAGATCTTCTCTCGTCTAGATCTTCTCTCCTCTAGATCTTCTCTCCTCTAGATCTTCTCTCCTCTAGATCTTCTCTTGTCTAGATCTTCTCTCCTCTAGATCTTCTCTCGTCTAGAACTTCTCTCCTCTAGATCTTCTCTCATCTAGATCTTCTCTCGTCTAGATCTTCTCTCGTCTAGAACTTCTCACCTCTAGATCTTCTCCCGTCTAGATCTTCTCCCGTCTAGATCTTCTCTCCTCTAGATCTTCTCTCCTCTAGATCTCCTCCCGTCTAGATCTTCTCTCGTCTAGATCTTCTCTCCTCTAGATCTTCTCCCGTCTAGATCTTCTCTCGTCTAGATCTTCTCTCCTCTAGATCTTCTCTCCTCTAGATCTTCTCTCCTCTAGATCTTCTCCCGTCTAGATCTTCTCTCCTCTAGATCTTCTCTCCTCTAGATCTTCTCTCGTCTAGATCTTCTCTCCTCTAGATCTTCTCTCGTCTAGATCTTCTCCCGTCTAGATCTTCTCTCCTCTAGATCTTCTCTCCTCTAGATCTTCTATCCTCTTGATCTTCTCTCGTCTAGATCTTCTCTCGTCTAGATCTTCTCTCGTATAGATCTTCTCTCCTCTAGATCTTCTCCCGTCTAGATCTTCTCTCCTCTAGATCTTCTCTCCTCTAGATCTCCTCCCGTCTAGATCTCCTCCCGTCTAGATCTTCTCCCATCTAGATCTTCTCTCCTCTAGATCTTCTCTCCTCTAGATCTCCTCCCGTCTAGATCTTCTCTCCTCTAGATCTTCTCTCCTCTAGATCTTCTCTTGTCTAGATCTTCTCTCGTCTAGATCTTCTCCCGTCTAGATCTTCTCTCGTCTAGATCTTCTCTCGTCTAGAACTTATCTCCTCTAGATCTTCTCCCGTCTAGATCTTCTCCCGTCTAGATCTTCTCTCCTCTAGATCTTCTCTCCTCTAGATCTCCTCCCGTCTAGGTCTTCTCTCGTCTAGATCTTCTCTCCTCTAGATCTCCTCCCGTCTAGATCTTCTCTCCTCTAGATCTTCTCTCCTCTAGATCTTCTCTCGTCTAGATCTTCTCTCGTCTAGATCTTCTCCCGTCTAGATCTTCTCTCGTCTAGACCTTCTCTCCTCTAGATCTTCTCTCCTCTAGATCTTCTCTCGTCTAGATCTTCTCCCGTCTAGATATTCTCTCCTCTAGATCTTCTCTCCTCTAGATCTTCTCTCGTCTAGATCTTCTCTCCTCTAGATCTTCTCTCGTCTAGATCTTCTCTCGTCTAGATCTTCTCTCCTCTAGATCTTTATTCCGTCTAGATCATCTCTCCTCTAGTTCTTCTCTCCTCTCGATCTCCTCCCGTCTAGATCTTCTCCCGTCTAGATCTTCTCCCATCTAGATCTTCTCTCCTCTAGATCTTCTTTCCTCTAGATCTCCTCCCGTCTAGATCTTCTCTCGTCTAGATCTTCTCTCCTCTAGATCTTCTCTCGTCTAGATCTTCTCTCCTCTAGATCTTCTCTCGTCTAGATCTTCTCCTGTCTAGATATTCTCTCCTCTAGATCTTATCTCCTCTAGATCTTCTCCTGTCTAGATATTCTCTCCTCTAGATCTTATCTCCTCTAGATCTTCTCCCGTCTAGATCTTCTCCCGTCTAGATCTTCTCTCCTCTAGATCTTCTCTCCTCTAGATCTCCTCCCGTCTAGATCTTCTCTCGTCTAGATCTTCTCTCGTCTAGATCTTCTCTCCTCTAGATCTCCTCTCCTCTAGATATTCTCCTGTCTAGATCTTCTCTCGTCTAGATCTTCTCTCCTCTAGATCTCCTCTCCTCTAGATCTTCTCTCATCTAGATCTTCTCTCATCTAGATCTTCTCTCCTCTAGATCTTCTCTCCTCTAGATCTTCTCCCGTCTAGATCTTCTCTCCTCTAGATCTTCTCACCTCTAGATCTTCTCCCGTCTAGATCTTCTCTCCTCTAGATCTTCTCCCGTCTAGATCTTCTCTCGTCTATATCTTCTCTCGTCTAGATCTTCTCTCATCTAGATCTTCTCTCCTCTAGATCTCCTCCCGTCTCGATCTTCTCCCGTCTAGATATTCTCTCCTCTAGATCTTCTCGCCTCTAGATCTTCTCTCGTCTAGATCTTCTCTCCTCTAGATCTCCTCCCGTCTAGATCTTCTCTCCTCTAGATCTTCTCTCCTCTAGATCTTCTCTCGTCTAGATCTTCTCTCGTCTAGATCTTCTCCCGTCTAGATCTTCTCTCGTCTAGACCTTCTCTCCTCTAGATCTTCTCTCCTCTAGATCTTCTCTCGTCTAGATCTTCTCCCGTCTAGATATTCTCTCCTCTAGATCTTCTCTCCTCTAGATCTTCTCTCGTCTAGATCTTCTCTCGTCTAGATCTTCTCCCTCTAGATCTTCTCTCCTCTAGATCTTCTCACCTCTAGATCTTCTCTCCTCTAGATCTTCTCTCGTCTAGATCTTCTCTCCTCTAGATCTTCTCCCGTCTAGATCTTCTTTCCTCTAGATCTTCTCTCCTCTAGATCTCCTCCCGTCTAGATCTTCTCTCGTCTAGATCTTCTCTCCTCTAGATCTTCTCTCGTCTAGATCTTCTCTCCTCTAGATCTTCTCTCATCTAGATCTTCTCCCGTCTAGATATTCTCTCCTCTAGATCTTATCTCCTCTAGATCTTCTCCCGTCTAGATCTTCTCCCGTCTAGATCTTCTCTCCTCTAGATCTTCTCTCCTCTAGATCTCCTCCCGTCTAGATCTTCTCTCGTCTAGATCTTCTCTCGTCTAGATCTTCTCTCCTCTAGATCTCCTCTCCTCTAGATCTTCTCCCGTCTAGATCTTCTCTCGTCTAGATCTTCTCTCGTCTAGATCTTCTCTCCTCTAGATCTCCTCTCCTCTAGATCTTCTCTCATCTAGATCTTCTCTCCTCTAGATCTTCTCTCCTCTAGATCTTCTCCCGTCTAGATCTTCTCTCCTCTAGATCTTCTCTCGTCTAGATCTTCTCCCGTCTAGATCTTCTCTCGTCTAGATCTTCTCTCGTCTAGATCTTCTCTCATCTAGATCTTCTCTCCTCTAGATCTTCTCTCCTCTAGATCTTCTCCCGTCTAGATCTTCTCTCCTCTAGATCTTCTCTCGTCTAGATCTTCTCCCGTCTAGATCTTCTCCCGTCTAGATCTCCTCCCGTCTAGATCTTCTCTCCTCTAGACCTTCTCGCCTCTAGATCTTCTCTCGTCTAGATCTTCTCCCGTCTAGATCTTCTCTCCTCTAGATCTTCTCCCGTCTAGATCTTCTCTCCTCTAGATCTTCTCTCGTCTAGATCTTCTCTCATCTTCTCCCGTCTAGATCTTCTCCCGTCTAGATCTTCTCTCGTCTAGATCTTCTCTCGTCTTCTCTCCTCTAGAACTTCTCTCCTCTAGATCTTCTCTCGTCTAGATCTTCTCTCCTCTAGATCTTCTCCCCTCTAGATCTTCTCTCCTCTAGATCTTCTCTCCTCTAGATCTTCTCCCGTCTAGATCTTCTCTCGTCTAGATCTTCTCTCGTCTAGATCTTCTCTCCTCTAGATCAGGGGTTCTCAACCTTTCTGCTGCCAAGGCACCCCTGTGTTCAATAAAATATTCCAGGGCACCCCTACATACGATAAAGACTTTCCCGGTCCTGTCTTTTTTGCTACAATGATGATACAATGACTCTTTATTTGCCGTGCTGTCGTTGAGATGTTTTGTTGTTTGTTTGTCTTTGTTGCTTGTTGGTGAATCTGCAAATATGAATTGCCCCACGCGGGATCAATAAAGTTGTCTGAATCTGAATCTGATGACAAACGTTTTTTTTTTAAATACAGAAAAGGATCACTAAAGTGCTATCTGTTGCAGCTGCACTGTTCTCCATAAAAATAGCATATTTGGATAAGTTTGACAATTTCTCAAAAACAGAAAATCATGTATTTTTTTTAAATACAGAAAAGGATCACCAAGTTACCATTTCTCAAAAAATATAAATAAATACAGAAAATAAGCACTTGTTCACTCAGTGGACATTTCTAGCTCAATGCGAGGTCCGCTGTTGCTGGCTAATAATACGGTCAATACGTGGGGAGATCTTTGACAAGGCAACACGCATGTCATCATCAAGGCTCAACTTGGCCCTATATTTTGTTTTCAGAGCTGTCATGGATGAAAAGCCAGCTTCACACAGATATGTGGGGCTGAATGGTATCAACACCTTAACTGCAGCATCATGAGATACTTGGTACTCAGCACCACACTCTGAAACTAGCTCTCCAGGTGGTATCAGATGAGATTTCAATGAGTTCTTCCAAGAGTTTGGATGGAGATGTGTCAGGAAGCTTTGTCTCAATGTTGTCTGTAAAGTTTTTTTTTATCCAGAGTAACTTGGTGATCCTTTTCTGTGTTTTATTAAATAATGATTTTCAGATTTTTAGAAATGGTCAAACTTATCCAAATATGGTATTTTCATGGAAAACAGTGCAGCTGCAACAGATAGCACTTTAGGGATAATTTTCTGTAATCCAAAAAGAATTAGGATTCACTATAAAGTGCATGTTCACTATAAAGTGCCACGTTTTGATATATTGAGCTTTAAACTTTAAGTACATTTTTTGGAACACGCAACCTAAAACACCTTCCTCTCCCAAACCGTTCCTGCAATTGTTTTATGTTGCATGATGATCATGGATACATTTATTATGTATTGTATTTTTTATGTTTAAATATCAACATAATCTGTCTGTCCACCCTCAGTACATTTACTATCAATATAATATAGTAGTCTGACTTCATCATCTTTTCAAACGCACACACATAGAGGGAGAATGCCCCCCCCCCCCCCCCCCCCTCCTTCCCAGTCATCCTTCCAAGTCCCCACCCTGCTGTTCTCTGTCGCTCTGAACAGGGCTTTAGCTTGTTGTTAGCTTATGGTAACGGGACATTAATTCCGGTCTTAAACACAACGTGGTCATAAAGGAATGGCAAGGATTGCAAAGCATGTTATATGCATTTGACCCGTTGCGGAATAAAACAGCAGGGATTTGTTTTGGGTCGCAAAAACACTACCCTTGCTGTGTTTCAATGTCCGCGTTCCAGATCCAGACGCTACTGCTGCTGCTGAGCTGAGAGACGCTACTGCTCACTGCTCAGCTGCATCCTATTGGCTGTGTGCTGGAGTGGATATGAGTCACGACACCACGGATTTTCAAAATAAGAGTATCATAATGACCTTAATGTTGCTAGCTTTTGGAGCCTAGTTATTATAGCTGGAGCTGCGCGTGGGCATAAATGAGACCCGCTATAGGATTTTCAAAATAAGACTGTTGTCATTCTATATTTTTAAAGAACATTGCCAGGCATCTCGCGGAACCCCTGACAGCTCTCCGCGGAACCCCTGTGTGCCGGGGAACCCCTGTTGAGAACCGCTGCTCTAGATCTTCTCTCGTCTAGATCTTCTCTCATCTAGATCTTCTCTCCTCTAGATCTTCTAGATCTTCTCTCCTCTAGATCTTCTCTCCTCTAGATCTTCTCTCCTCTAGATCTTCTCTCCTCTAGATCTTCTCCCACATAGCTTCTCACCTCTGGCTGCTCCCACTTCACACCACTTTATCTCAGGTGAAGCCACTTGTACGTAAGTGAGTCTACACACAAACCTGATTTCAAATGATGGAAAATCTTCATGCATCTTTAAGTACAGTCTCCTGACTTCTGACTCATATATTTGTACCTCAGCGTTCATATACAAGTACAGGAGAGGAACATTATTTGGTTTTGGTTCCTCAACCTTACAGCAGCAATGGTAATAGTATAAAATAAAGCTAATAGAAGTAGCATAAAATAGCATATTTGATGATTCAGGTCCTTGGGCTCTTGCTAGCCTATGTGTGACGTTTCATCCAAATCGGACTTATAGTTTGCAAGATTACCTGCGGACAGATATACGCACTCACAGACTCATGCGACAAAACACATAATCCCACAATGCAAAGTGTCTAGCATCTTTTTTGGCTCTTATGGTGCGTTCACGTCAGGTGGGAAGAAGCGGAAGAACCAGCTTCCGACTGGGAAAAGCCATTCACGTCAGCCTCCTAGTGGTAATTCCTACTAGGTCATATGGGAGTTTTTTATATACCCCGATATCTCCCACTTCGCGTCCCGAAATGCGGAAGTATCAACCATCATGGCAGCAAGCTTGACGGCGATGTCGGCAATACAAGGTAAATACAAATCAAAATGATCACTTTGATCACATAATCAGAATAATACAATCATACTGCTGTACTCTTCATATGAAAAACGAGCTATACTGCTGCTGTTCGTCTACAGTTGATTTTAACGTAACTTGTTAACGACTTGTAGCAATAGGTTAGCAGTAGGCTAAGATCGCCATCTTGGATGTGGGCGTTTCCTCGAGTTCAACGCGTGAATGCTTCCTAGTTGTAGCAACGAGATGTCATCTGGTTCGTCCGCTTCTTCCCACCTGACGTGAACGCACCATTAGCAAGCATTAGGACTAACATTTGCTACCAGAAGTTAGAGCTGCTATGGCAGCTGAATTTGACAGCTACCGCTAGTTAGTGTTAATCAAAGATGGTCTTCATCCTTTGTCAAAAGTTAAAATGTCTTTATTGTGGCCGCATACTGGTAATATAAATAAAAAACACAACACCTCTTGCGTCATTCGGCTGAGGTGCCTTCATCAGAGCTCCAAAAAGGTAAACATTTGAATTTATCTGACTTGTTCCCCATTTCCTACAGAGTGTCTTTGTATCCCTCCTTTTTGAACCAGTACTGTATCTCCCAATTGAACCAGTATCTCCCAGCAGGGGGCCTTTTTGTGTTTGAGTTTGCATGTTCTCCTCATGTTTGCGTGACTTTCCTCTGGGTGAGGAAGTATGCATAATGTTGTGTTAATTCCACCACAAGAGATATGTAATGTAATTAATTACCTGAAATTAATTACCTGAAATTATTCCGTTTTTTGGGGGGGAAACCCCGCATATATCGGTATCGGTTGATATCGGTATCGGAAATTAAGAGTTGGACAATATCGGTATATCGGACATCCTAGTTATTAGGATGGCTACAACCAGACTATTGAACAAGATTGATGCAACCCTTTTGACAGAGAATCCAAATCTGGATACTTTGGAGGAATACTTGGGAACAATTGTTACAGAGGAGAGGCCGAAAAGCAAGAGGAAAATCTGGAGGATGAGGTTAATTCTGCCTTGGAATATTTGGATGGAATCAGTGCAAGGATCTAATGAGCACCAAGAGGACAATGACAGTAATACAAGCGTTGCTTCAGGTGTGACATTGGACAAAGAGCGCACACAGTCAGGCTCCACAAACGTATCATCCAGACGAATGGCAACAATTCTGAAGTCAATATAAAATGGCTATACATAAATTCAGTTATTTAAAGTAATTCTTAACTGGAACTTCAGCTAATGCAGTTGTTCATTCAATTTCACAGAATCGGCAATATAATAGATAACAGGGTCATCCACATAAAGATGAATTTGACCGCCCTTCAGACAATATTAATAATCTAAATGGTAAATAAGACAGGGCCCAGAATTGATCCCTGTGGGGCACCTTTTGTAATGGATAGAAACTCTGACTGAGCATATCTTGTTTTTACATAATTTGGAGTCTCTCAGATAATTAGCTCTGAAACCAACTGCAAGCATTTGAATAAAAGTAAATTCTGCATCACGCTCGCTGCCCTCCATTCCAGAAAGCATGCGTTTGTTTACGTTGCACTACTTGCATTTTTTTATTAGCCACTTTTTAATGTGTCTTTTTCCACAAACTAATATATTTAATGACAGCGTGCAGTTCACTAGCTTTGTGTGTCACATTTGTAAATGTGAGAAAGCCTAAAAGTTGTAAAATCTCTACCTTGACACAGATTATTACCGGTATACTGGTTTAACCATTATACCACCCACCCCTAATCTGCACACTCCATAACTGCACACCCTTCTGAGCGCCTACTACAGTATCAAGTTCTAGTATGCTTTTTATTAAACTAGTGCAGTGCCTGTTTGGGGCGTGGCCATTCCGAGTGCCTGCCTGTTCATTGGCCTTTGGTCCTCAGCAATACACCCGCCAAGTGTGAAGTTGATCAGATGAAACGGTTCTTAAGATATGCATAAAGTTTGTTGTTGTTATAGCGCCACCATCTGGCCAAATGGCAACAAAGGCAATACACCTACTGAGTGTGCGCAACAGCACCGCGTTTCCATTGAAATTAAAAATACTCACTCAGTCACTAACTCACATGCTCACAGACATATGGTGAATATCTGTTAGATTGTGACTGTATTCTCAAGATGTTTCTCTGGTTCCATAGGTTATGGTATTGGCCTTATTTGGTTTGCATCACGAATGCATTTAAAATGCCTGCCTGCTATCAGAAATGCAAGCTGAGGCCACAGTGAGACATAAAAAGGTCTCAATCAGGCATTCCAGTGAGGTAACTATACCAGTACACGACAACCTTCTCAGATTTCCGTGATCAATATTCCCTTTTCACAGTATGTTGGGCCTCCACACACACACACACACACACACACACACACACACACACACACACACACACACACACACACACACACACACACACACACACACACACACACACACACACACACACACACACACACACACACAGGGCCGCCTGGGAGAAATGCGAGGCCCTGTGCGAGATTTAACGCGAGGCCCCCCCACCCCCCCCAAAAGGTAAAAAAAAAAAAAAAAAAAAATTATATATATATATTTTTTTTTTTTTTTTTTTTTTTTTTTTTTATACAGTCAACATATTCTTAAATAATAGCGCTGCCCGAGGCGGGGCATGATACAGTCAACATATAGCAAAAGAGAGAGCGAGAGAGAGCTCCCGTTCTACAGTCAATATACAGTGTACAGAGAGAGAGAGAGAGAGAGAGAGAGAGACACATTGGAAAGAAATTGAAATGCTATTTGGCCCTAAACAGAGAGTACACAGTGGCAGAATACCTGAGCACTGTGACTGAAGATCCTTGAGCACAGCCTAGCCATCGAGAAAGGCCGCCATAGGCAGACTGTGTGTGTTAGAAAGAGAGAGAGAGAGAGAGCACATGTGTGTTTGTCATGTGTGTGTGTGTTAGAGAGAGACTATAGCATGTATGAGAGATTCAAAAGGACAAAGATCAACAATCCAACAAGAAGAGCGTCTATACCAGAGAAACCAAAGCAGCAAGGAGCCAATGGCCGACATCAGCTAAATAGGCTAGCCAGGTACTGTGACACCAGGCCACGTGACACACAGCTTTGGCCAACGGCCCAACGCTACCCAAGCTACACAAACGACCATTCACACACAGCACATGTCGTATCTCCAAATGTTGTGAAGTAGCATATGTTTTGCCTGGAAAAAAACATCGTTATTAACAAAACATTCGGGAGGGGAAGGAAGGAAGAGTGGGGTAATGTCATGACATTTTACCTGCACGAGGAACACAGGTCTCCACGTTGACGAAAGGCCTCTCGCTGTCGGGACAAAGCTATGGCCAGAGCCTTGTCATGGTGCAGGCCCGACTACATCTTCTGTCAAAGATGATGTCGTAGTCAGAGTGCCAGGGCCTGCTATTCTCAAGGCTAACTGATAGCATCAAACGAACGTTCCCAGCTGACGCTAAACAGCTAACTGGCTAACAGTTAGCTCAATCAGGCACCTGGCTGCATGTAGTAGCCGCATAGCTTGCTTCTGCGTTAGCTAACAGCTAACAAGCTATGCGGCTACTGTCTACATACAGCCAGGTGCTCTCAGCAGGCACACACAGTTAGCTACTAGTAGTACTATATATTAGCTAGTCGACCAGTTTGGCTCCAGAAAGAGAGAAAGATAGATAGGTCAGGACAGGTCCACGGCGGGTATTTAATCATAGGTTGACTCACATAACGCAGTATCAATGAATGCGGCGCGGCCGGCGCCAATGGTGAAGTTGGAAGGAGACTTGGCCCACGGTGTAATTCTTCTTCTTCTTCTTCTTCGAGTACTTTCCGGCAGACTGGACACCTTTCGGCATATTGCTGCCTAACAGATTTATCTGCTCACAAGTTCTCTTCTCCTTCTTTTGAAAAGACATCCACTCGCCTCGCTTCCCTGAATAGCGCTGAAATTCTGAATTATCTACCTCGTGTGTCTTCTTCTTCTATTTGGTATTACGGCGGTCGGCGGCAATAGTACCCAGCTGCAGCCGTTCAGGCTTGTATGTGCGGGGCTTGTAAGCGCTGGTCTGAACGGCTGCAGCTGGAAGCATCTCGTCGGCGGACGGGCCGGAAACACTATCCTAAAATCTGTAGAGCAGCAAATCCGCAGAAACCGGAAAACTGCAGTCTGCAGAGCCAGGAAGTCAGACACATTCTACAAACGTGTCTAATGTGAAATATATAAGCATATAAGCAAAACTAGATTTTAGGTCTGTGATGAAAAAGGGCCTCGCGGGAAGGGGGGCCTCGCAAAAAAATAAAAAAAAAATAAAAAAAAATAATAAGAAATAATAAAAAAAATAAATAAAAAATATTTTTTTTTATTTTTTTTTTATTTTTTTTTTTGCGAGGCCCCCCTTCCCGCGAGGCCCTGTGCGACCGCACTGCTCGCACACCCCCTGAGGCGGCCCTGCACACACACACACACACCATAGACAAGGCTGATTTTCTCTGCTTGTGTGTGACTCAGAACAGTGTGAACAGCACACATCACATGGAATCTGATCTTTTAGATTCTGAGCCAAGTTCATATATCGTATATAAATCAGATACAGGTCTGATCTTTTGCAATGCGACCTCAGTCTGAACAGTCATTCATGCAAGATCAGAAATGTGCATTAACCCTTTCACTGCCACTCTACAGAAGGTTAACCGTGGTGTAGTGTGTGTGGTGGGCGTGCATTCTAGGGCCGTCCATCCTTGACTAATGAAATTCTCATTGGCCCAATAGTCGGTCAGTTGATTTAATCAACGCATATATATGCCTATACCAGAAGATGTGCTTATACCTTTTTTCAGGCAATAACTCAATTTAGAGAATGCAATATCAAATTCATTTTCAATCCAAAATATTGATGATTCCTTCCAAAATATTGACAACGTGTGTGTGTGTGTGTGTGTGTGTGTGTGTGTGTGTGTGTGTGTGTGTGTGTGTGTGTGTGTGTGTGTGTGTGTGTGTGTGTGTGTGTGTGTGTGTGTGTGTGTGTGTGCGTGTACGTGCGTGCGTGCTGTGTATGTGTATGTATGTGTGTGTGTGTGTGTGTGTGCATGTGTGTGTGTGTGCACATTGTATGTCCTTGTATGTGTTCTGTTCCCGTTGATGAACATCCATGACAAACAGAACATGTGTCCGGCTGCGTCTGCTCAGGAAGAAGAGCCTCTGAAGAGCTGTTACTTGCTTGATTACGTTGATTAATGGCTTCATGGCACGCCGTACATCCTCACAGTGAGAGCCGGTATTAGGCATAGATTGTGCACTGTGTTATTTTCCACTCCTCTGGCTTTGAATATGGTATAATTTTGCCCAAAGCCAGATTATGAGGAAGGGCTGCCTTTTTAAATAGATGGTTCTCATCATGATTATGTTGAGGAGTCGGGGGTTTACTGTAGATGCAAAACAGGCAGCGCTGAAGCTACGGTTGAGATTAATAGGTATTATGTTTGAACAGAGTCACTGAGGCTGGAAACAACTAATTAGTTGTTCCTAGTTGTTTCCAGTTCATGCATCTTGGATGAAAGATGAAGTTGTGACAGATTTGTTCCTCTTGTACCACTGAACAGTCTTTGCAGTATTTCCCTATATTCTTCTGTGGTAGACCACTACAGTAAGGTCAACATTATATATATAATTTCAGTCACATAAGTTTTGAAATGTTTTGGACAGCCCATATATTTGCAGTTGTGAAGTTAATCTAAATCCCTTGGAGTGTGAAAGTGATATATCACCAGAAACCACTCAACCTCGACAGTCTTTAACTACGAGTGAACGCAACACTCTAACTTACATCTTTTGATAATAAAGTTTGAAGAAATGTGTCCTCTGAAAACTTAAAAGCGACTTAGTTATACGGTTCTTCGTCGGGTGCTCAATTAAGAATGCAACATTTAGGATAACATTATCTTAACCCTTTCACTGCCACGCGACAAAGGGTTAACCATTTCACTACCACACTACAGAAGGTTAACCCTTTACTATCAGACTACAGACAGTTAACCTGTTGTTTATGATGAACCTTTTCAGACTACCGGCACTCGTGCATCATCTCACTGTAGTGTGGTAGTATTGGTTTTAAAACTTGCCAATACTATATTGTCATCACTCAAATTAAATCATAGTGCTAATATGACTGAATACAAAGCCTAAATGAATCGCTGAATCATTAATGAATCAAAGTGGATGAGCGTCTAATCTAATCTCCCCAGCGGTAATCTTCAGCCTCTGTGCAACAGTGTGGTAGACACTAACTACAGTGACTTGGGGGACGTTGATTCCCTTCAAACAAGATAATGATAAAACAGTTTACATGTATAAATCATATAAATTGGAGTATTCTCAGCTTTTTCTCATGCAGTTATGTCTCACTCTTCAGGGATTGTATTAAATATGGCTGCCCCCATTAATGATGTTGTTCAGTCCTCCTAATCTACCCTAAAAGCATTTAACACATCCTCTTTTGCTGTTAGCTAGCATTAGCGCTAACATTAGCTACCAAAAATAGACCTCTCATGCATGTAATAATTATCCTGCCCAAATAAGGTAGGGGGGCTCCTTTGGTGTGGGATGATGAATGGGCTATTACACTAGTTTTGTCTGTGGTTCACACAGGCTCTTTACCTTCCGTTATCAATTACTCTCTCTGATTAGGCGGGGGATTTCTTTTTATTTCACAGCAGCTAATGCTAGCTAATGTTAATCAAAGACCATCTTATAGCAACTAGTGTTAGCTGTGACATTTTGTAGCTGCCATAGCTTTGAACATAGAGGCAGCCATACTTAATACAGCCCCCCATTGGTAGCCTAAATGTAATAGTTTCTATGACTGAGGACCAATTTAGGGATCATTAGATTAAGCGTGATATGAAAACTTTTTTTTTTGTATCCACTTTTTCTCCCACCCCAATTTCGTATTTCCAATTCTCCCCTCCCCTGTCTCGAACGTTGCTAGACTATGCCTCCCACTGGTCGGCTGCAGTGAGGACCAAGCCTTGCATCACGTGTCCCCTCCGGTACACGAGGCAGCTGTCGCATCTTTTCACCTGAACAGCGCGATCTCTCAGTGGCGAGGAGTAACGCGTGGGAGGCTCACGTTGCCCCCGATACTTCCTGATTCTGCTGTACAGGCGCACCAACCGACCTGTAGGAGTCGCCGTCTACAACGTCCGATCCCCACCCACCGGCTTTCCCACCCCTAACACTGCCAATTGTGTTAGTACGACGGCCGGCCAAGCCGGTAGCAACGCAGAGAGCTGGGCTCGATACCAGCATCTCCTGCGTTAGTGGCGAGTGCCTTGCCCACTGCGCCACTCAGCTGCCCTGTGATATGAAAACTTTAACTGAGGTCAAACTTTCAAAAATTGCAATTACTGAAATAGCTAGCTAACATACCTGCAAAGCAGTCATCTCACAAGTATCTGTCTCACACATACATTGTGAAATTATAATACAAGGTTAGCAGACATACAGGACATTCAGGAGTAGCCAGGGATGTAATGGAATGGTTGATGGATGAAAAGGGTAATCTGTCATGTGGCCTATCTATCATAGGGCATAAAGCGTTGACTGGTTGGTGAGGGCCACGTCTCAGAGGGGTCTTGGTGGCAGCGGTTCAGTTGTGATTGACTGATTACTGTACATTCACCACAGCATGAAGGTCGTCTGAGCAGGTGGGGGTCATGGGTGAACGGGGTCAGCCGTGAGTTTCTCAGCATGTTTCACTGTCCTGGACCTGGGGTCATGTACGTTCACAGAAAAGGCCTAGTGTGACACTAGAGTGTCTCTTTCCCCTCTCTCTCTCTTTTTTATATCGATGAACATTTGTCTTTGGTGTATTAGGCTACTGTGTGTGTGTTAAATTGTCATTAAACTGGCTGATCGACTATGTCAAACACTAGCCCTGAGGGCTAGGAGGATTAGTGTAGACTAGAGGATTTCCCACCAGCATCAGAGATTCAGGATCGTTAGACAAACAGTTGATGAGTTATGGCCGCTTTCTCTTCCTCATTTTGTGGCACTATGCATGATTTTAAAATACTTTTGCAGAATAGACGTGTTAAAGATCCCTCCACATGTGCTTTTAAAACTACTGAAAATGGCTTAGCGGTATCCTTACACCTCATTGAAAATGCAAGGATCTATGTGTCCCCCTTCCCCCCTCATGTCTTCCTGTGACGTCAACAAGCCAGTTAACTTCATCTTTTTCCACCTAAACAGTTTGCAGCGGCAAAGGGGACCTATTGTGAAAATGGCCTTTTCCTACTTTCTTGCATTGTTTTTACAGAATGAGGGGTTGTCCCAACACTGAGAAAATGTTAAATATGTGCATTATGCCTTTTCTGCAGTTCAGCTGTGACAAGAACCCTGCCTCTTGAAACGAGCCATTCAGAATTGCAGCCACAATCGCCATGGTTAGTAAGACCTCGAGATCTTGATAAAATTATACAATGTACAAGATGGCAGCTCGCTCGTAAATCTTCTCTTTTCTACCTAAAGTTGAACCTAAAAAGACAAGATTTTTATATTATTATATTTATTTTTGGGCTTTCTGTATTTTTCACCCATCCCAATTTAGTCGTGGTGGTAGGCAAGTGCTTAGTCCACTGCGCTACCCAGCCGCCTCTGACAATATTTTTAATAGTGAGATTGCTATGCTATTGCTGGATCTTGAGTCATATTTGATCCGCAACATCTAGTCTGAAAATTGGATCTGAATGTCATTCGATGGTACAGGCTCGCTCGTTACAGACACAGACAGCGGGTTGAGAACAGCACTGAAACAGAGGGGTATAGAGGCTGCTAGGATGCATAATGATGTGTGGTTTTTTTTTCCAGCAAAAAAATTAAGACGTGTTAGGGGACCTCAAAATACCTATATTAACTTGTTGCAAATGACTAAAATATGTCCCCTTTAAATACAAAATGAGTATACTTTTGTCTAGCCTTATAGCAGATATCAATCAAGAGCAAAATGGCTGCAGCTCTGCTATGAAACATGCGAAGCAGTATCTCAATGAGTGGTAACGTCACTAACTCACTCACACAGTCACTCACTCACGGTTAGCCACTCACGGCAATAACGCGCTGTGTGTAAAGTGTGTCGCATCTACAGTATGACACTGTGTGTCCTCCTTTTTAATCTGTATTTACATTTACATTTAGTCATTAGCTGACGCTTTTATCCAAGTCGACTTGCAATTGTGTAGAACAAGACCAGCGAGGGGTTACACCTCCGGTAACAAGACCAGCGAGGGGTTACACCTCCGGTAACAAGACCAGCGAGGGGTTACACCTCCGGTAACAAGACCAGCGAGGGGTTACACCTCCGGTAACAAGACCAGCGAGGGGTTACACCTCCGGTAACAAGACCAGCGAGGGGTTACACCTCCGGTAACAAGACCAGCGAGGGGTTACACCTCCGGTAACAAGACCAGCGAGGGGTTACACCTCCGGTAACAAGACCAGCGAGGGGTTACACCTCCGGTAACAAGACCAGCGAGGGGTTACACCTCCGGTAACAAGACCAGCAAGGGGTTACACCTCCGGTAACAAGACCAGCGAGGGGTTACACCTCCGCTTAACAAGACCAGCGAGGGGTTACACCTCCGGTAACAAGACCAGCGAGGGGTTACACCTCCGGTAACAAGACCAGCGAGGGGTTACACCTCCGGTAACAAGACCAGCGAGGGGTTACACCTCCGGTAACAAGACCAGCGAGGGGTTACACCTCCGGTAACAAGACCAGCGAGGGGTTACACCTCCGCTTAACAAGACCAGCGAGGGGTTACACCTCCGGTAACAAGACCAGCGAGGGGTTACACCTCCGGTGGTCCATGGAGGTTATTTATGGTCAGGTGCAGACAGTATTTATGAAGGTTGACTGAGATACATGTGATCGATGGAAGTAGAGTCTGCACGCTGTACAGTACGTCTCTTCCAAGGTGTACAGTATTATTTATTAACACCAAATGTGACGTTTCTAGCGACATGCTCTTCATCAGAGTTAAATGCCCTGTTTCACACTCCACACATTAGGTTAGGTTTACTTTATTTGTTCAAGGGGGACAGTGTACATTAATAAAACATTTTACAAATGTAAATGCACCCAATTTTAGCCAAAAGGCTAATTTCCATTGGTAGTCCCCCTGCCAGAAGGTACAGGCAAAAATCCAGTGTAAAAAAAGGGTTAGCAATAAAAACAGAATAAAATCAAGATAAATACATTAGAATAAAAACACAACAAAAGCACATAGACATAGTAGGGATACAGGTCACAATACAGTCATGGACAGAAGGACAGAGCACATCATGACATATTAAGAGACCCAGACATAGACAGACGCACCATATCCATATCCACACACACATATACACATACAGACACCTCAGTGTTGACAGTTCTGGTTATCAATGAGCCATTCCCTAACCCTGCACTTGAATGAATGGTATGATGTGGACACTCTAATTGTTTGAGGAATTGAGTTCCATTGGTGGGATGCTCTGTATGAGAAGACGGCCTGGCCAAATACACTTTTTTTTACGTCTGTGCCCAGTGTACAACCAACGGATAGACAAGGAAAACAGAACAACACGTCAACAAGCAAGGCAAGAGTCAAAGTGAGTCAGGGAAGGCCAGGCGGCATAGGTGGGTTTTGAGTTTCGATTTAAAAGACTCGATGGAGGGGGCAGATTTAATGGACATGGGGATGCTGTTCCAGAGGTCAGGGGCTGTGACCGCAAAAGCACGTCCCCCCCTAGACTTGAAATTAGACCTACGGGTGGTTAAGAGACCCTTGTCAGACGATCTGAGGGCCCTGACGTTGGTATAGGGGGTGAGGAGGTCTGCTAGGTAAGCAGGGGCCTTACTATTAAGGGCTTTATAGACCAATAGGAGGACCTTGAAGTCTATTCTAAAGCGCATTGGGAGCCAGTGGAGGGAGGCAAGTACAGGGGTGATGTGAGCTCTCTTCCGGGTACCAGTGAGCAGTCTAGCGGCAGCGTTTTGGGGTAGTTGTAGACGGGCTATGGTGGATTTATTAAGCCCCAGGTACAGGGAGTTACAGTAGTCTAAGCGTGAAGATATGAAGGCCTGAATTACTCTTTCCAGGTCTGAGGGGGAGAGAATGGCCTTCACCCCTTCACCACCGAGTTTACCTCCCTATTGAAGGAAAACTCTGGGTCAAAGAGCACGCCCAGGTTTTTAACGAAGGGCTTGACTAGGGGAGACAGGTTACCCAGGCTGCTGGCAATGACACTGGTTTGGTTTGGAGGGCCGAAAAGGAGGATTTCACACTTTGATTGATTGAGCTGTAGAAAATTGTGTGCCATCCAGCATTTGATGTCGTCTAGGCAGGAACGAAGACTGTCGAGATTGTTTATATTGTTGGGTTTCATGGGGAGATAGACCTGAGTGTCATCGGCATAAAAATGGAAAGAGATGTTGTGTTTTTTAATGATCAGACCAAGGGGCAGCATGTATAGGGATAATAGGATAGGGCCAAGGATGGAGCCTTGTGGAACCCCGCAAGAGAGAGAGGCGGAGGGGGAGGAGCAGTTTCCGATATTAACGGAGAAGCTTCTATCACTGAGGTAGGAGGTGAACCATGATAGGGCTGTGCCACTGACACCAACTGCCTGGTGAAGACGGTCAATGAGAATAGCATGGTCTATAGCATAGGTGTCAAACTCATGGCCCGCGTCATTTGATGTGGCCCCCAAGAGCTCTGGTTAAAAAAAATATATATATATATATATTTTTTTAACATTAATCTTGGGTGGGTTAATGCGTTAATAAAGCTTTAACTTTGACAGCCTTAGTTATTACACATTCTTACACATACATGTATGTTGAACATCTGAGGTATTGATGAAGTAACAAAGGAAAAAAGCCAAAAGCACTTACTCCTCAGACATTCTTTGACAATTTTACAGCCCAAAATACAAAAAAGATCCAGGCGGAATAGGTAACAAAGGGTTGAAGAAATATTGTCTGAACTGTCAGATGCAAACTGGCTGTGTGACATAACCGAGTATCTCGCTCAATTGAATAAGAATCTGTAGGGACGCAAACAAGTCCCACCCAAAACTTGACCAATATAGTTGTGAACTGAGACAACCCTTATTTTGTTATTTTTGAGTACAGTTACAGTTGTGTGTTCATGCAGACACATAATAGCAATTTCATTACGAATTGAAAATGGGGGACCCTGATGTAAACAAGTCGAAAGTCTTTCTCTGGTCTGCATCCCCTTAACAATTGTGTGTATTGAGCTGTACTGTACTGTACCCATTCTGCAATCTGTTAATTAAAGTTAATTAAACTATCTTCCATTAGTTGGATGTATGGCCTCTGCAAGGTTGTGTGCAGCCATTTGTTTTTGTAACATCTGCTACATCTGTCCCACGCGTTCTTTTCAGCTCACAGTTGTTAGTTCTGCCCCTCTTGACTGTGACAAAAAGGTTTTGAACAAACTTAATGTCATAGCTTGTATTTGATGATATTCTTCTTTGTTATTTACTTGAATGGTTTGATCATTGATTGATGGAGTAATATGGGGTTCTGATAAACTAAAATTATTTGTTAACATTACATCAGCTAACATATATTTTTACATCTATGCAAATGCATATGCAATATGTATAACTTGAATAAGTAATAAATACAGAAACAACATGTTTAACAATATGTAAATGAGTAGCTACATTTATTTTACATTACATTAACATTTATACGGTCTTTGGCCCTTTGAGGGCAACCATAATGCTGATGTGGCCCTCTGTGAAAATGAGTTTGACACCCCTGGTCTATAGTGTCGAAAGCTGCACTGAGGTCTAAAAGCATAAGGACAGCACAGTCGCGGTTCTCGGTAGTCAGGAGCAGGTCATTGGTGACCTTAAGCAGGGCAGATTCTGTGCTGTGGTTGGCTCTGAAACCTGACTGAAATGTGTCCAAGGTGTTGTTCAAGTGCAGGTAGGGAGACAGCTGGGAGAGAATAGCCTTTTCAAGGACTTTATTTTTTATTTTTTATATTTGATATTTTTATTCGTTTTTTTAGACATTACAGTAGACAGTACGAACGTGACATACACACTTATCGACAAAACAAACAAAAGAAAAAAGAAAAAATCAACACCAAAAAATTTAAATAAATAATAATAATAATAATAATAATAATAATAATAATAATAATAATAATAATAATAATAATAATAATAATAATAATAATAATAATAATAATAATAATAATAATAATAATAATAATAATAATAATAATAATAATAATAATAATAATAATAATAATAATAATATATATAATATATATAATATATAATAATAATATATATAACATAATATATAATAATAATATATATATATATATTATTATATATAATAATAATAATAATAATAATAATAATAATAATAATAATAATAATAATAATAATAATAATAATAATAATAATAATAATAATAATAATAATAATAATAATAATAATAATAATACAAATTTAATAAAATAAAAAAATAAAAAATACATGTATATATATATATATATATATATATATATATATATATATATATATATATATATATATATATATATATATTATATATATATGAATAAAAAAAATTCAAAGAGTTAAAAGTTCTCAGAGTATTTCGTGTTACAGAGTCGTTCCTATACTTACAGTGTCCTTGTTTCAGGAGGTGAGAGACGTAGTCAACCGTTCCACATACGAGATAAAGGGCTGCCACACCACATCAAATTTCCCACTTGATCCCCGTAAAGTGTATTTAATATTTTCAACTTTTAAATGGTACATTACATCGCAAATCCACCTGCCAAATGAGGGAGGATGTTCATCTTTCCAGTTCATAAGAATGAGACGTCTTGCTAGAAGGGAGGAGTAAGCGATGCAGTTCAGTTGTGCTTTTGGTATAGATGTAAGTCGTGAAGTGACACGGTTCAAGTACCCGACCTGCCAGGTCTGAGTAGAGCTTAAATATGGACGACCAGAAGTCTGCTAGGCTAGGACATGACCAAAATGTGTGATACAGACCGGCCGGGGCTTGTTTGCATCTGTTACAATAGGACTAACCTCAGGGAACATTTTTGACAGTTTGAGTTTGGATATATGTAGCCGATGTACAATCTTAAATTGAATAAGCATGTGTCTCGCACAGATAGATGAAGCGTGAACATTCTTTTGTATTCTTGACCTCTTCTGATATGTCTATTTCAAAGTCCCTTTCCCAGTGCCCCTTTATTATTGAGAGTGACGAGTCCTCCATCTCGAATATGTTCATATAAAGCTTAGACATAGTTCCCTTGAGCTCAGGTTTTATCTCCAGGATTGAGTCCAGTGATGTATCTGGAGGCAGGGATGGAAATGTAGTGGCTTGACTACGTATAAAGTTTCTAACTTGTAGGTAACGAAAGAAGTGGTGTGATGGCAAATCATACTTGTTCTTAATTTGTTCAAATTACATAAATATGTTGCTTTCATAGAGCAGTCTCGTGTTCAAAACTCCCTTTTTGAACTTTTCAAGGACCTTTGATAGGAATGGGAGCTTGGAGATTGGCCTGTAATTATTGAGCTGGGTGGAGTCTAGGTTGGGTTTTTTCAGAAGGGGCTGGACCACTGCATGTTTGAAGCAGGTTGGAACGGTACCAGTGACTAGGGAGGTGTTTATGATAGAGAGGATGCTGGGGCCAGTTGTGGGAAATACTTCTTTGAGAAGAACAGAGGGAACTATGTCAAGGGGGGAGGTGGTTGGTTTCATGGCTGAGACTATATCTGTGAGAGGGCCGACCAACCTTCTCATAAATATGACTGTGTCGTATCTATTGCCAGTAATGAATCTGAGGGCAGAGTGACATAATCCATGGATTTGAGAGTGGAGGCCGCAGCATGCCTATAGATTACATCACCACAGTCCAAGACCAAGAAAACGTCTTCGAACAACTCTCTCCCTACTAATCAAAGGAACGATGGGTCTGTTTCTGTACAGGAAGCCAATTTTCTTGGAGGCAAGGTTGTCCACATGGAATTAAAATGTACATTTCTCATCAAGCCAAACACCAAGATATTTATATTCAGTGATTCTCTCAATGCTCTCTCTCTTTGTACTTATAACTCATTGATTGTGATTGGAGTGTACAGTATAGTAGACCAACTTCTGCTGACATCAGCTCCATTGATAAATTAGCAGAATTACTTTCTCATTTCTCAGATGTTGAGATGATTGGACCTCATGCAGCAACATTCTCGTAAGTTTCCTCGTAAATAACGTCGTAAGAGAATACCTACGATAGGCACCCCCGGAGTCATCAACGTGTGGTACAGATCCATCCAGTCCGGTCTGGTGATTGGCTCACATTTAAGGTCCCCAGAGTTTGGATTGAATAGACCTGTCTCAAACCCTGCCCCTTTTCTTGATCCTCCAATCACAGCTGTCGCTTACCTCTGACTTCCTCGTACAAACAAAGTTTGTACGAGGAAGTCAGAGGTAAGCGACAGCTGTGATTGGAGGATCAAGAAAAGAGGGCAGGGTTTTGAGACAGGTCCATCTGCTTTTAGCTTCTGTGCCCCAGACACATGGAATGTTTTGCAATGCACTTTAAAACTCAAGTAATTCGTATCAATTGGTCAGTTTAAATAAAAGTTGAATAGCCAACTATTTAATTTAAATTATTTTAAATGTTTAATTGATTGACCTTTTGTTTCTCTACACTGTTTTTTGTATTTATTATGTGCTGTATTTCTCAACGTCATTGTAAATGAAAGCTTGCTCTCAATGATCCTTCAAGATTAAATAAAGATTGAATGAATGCTTTAACCACTTATGGTAGATATCCAGGTGGGGCTGATAGCTAATCTATTTCATTTCCTGTATAAAAAGATGTAATTCTGTGTTCATACATACCGAAAGGGTCAAAACGTTGTATCTGCTGCTATTATTTGTCACAATTAAAAACACCTTGGAGCATCAAAAGTGAGTTGCGAGCCCCGCTTTGTTTTATGTACTACTGTTTTTACAGTTTGGCTCAGCACCAAGGAACGGAGGATGTGCGTTATTTATTTTTTCTGGATATGGGTACACCACCATAATCAATATTTCTGGCTCTAGAAAACAGCATACATTTAGTTTTAATTCGCATTAAGAACCAATTTAAGTTTAATAAGAGCTTCCTGTAGGGCAATAAAGGAAGGTTGCAAGTTCTCAATGGGCAACTGTATAATCTAGTCTAGTCTGTATAATCTAGTATAGTATAGTATAGTATAGTATAGTATAGTATAGTATAGTATAGTATAGTATATTACAGTACAGTCGTCTAGTACGGTACAGTATAGTATAGTCTAGTCTAGTAGTCAAGAAACGTAACCCCTAATTGCTCCCGATGTGCAGGTTGGCACCTTGTATGGTCGCCTCCGCCGTCGGTGTGTGCATGTGTGAGTGAACGGGTGAATGTGAGGAACAAAGATTGCAAAGCACTTTGGATAAAAGCACTATATAAATGCATCAGAAATAGTATATTATAGTACAGTTCAGTATAGTATAGTATAGTACAGTACAGTATAGTTCAGTACAGTACAGTATAGTATAGTATACTATAGTACAGTTCAGTATAGTATACTATACTATACTGAACTGTACTATATTATATTATACTATACTGAACTATACTGAACTGTACTATATTATATTATACTATACTGAACTATACTGACCTGTACTATACTATACTGAACTGTACTACACTATACTGAACTGTACTATACTATACTGAACTGTACTACACTATACTATACTGAACTGTACTACACTATACTATACTGAACTGTACTATACTATACTGAACTGTACTACACTATACTATACTGAACTGTACTATACTATACTGAACTGTACTATACTATACTGAACTGTACTACACTATACTATACTGAACTGTACTATACTATACTATACTGAACTGTACTATACTATACTGAACTGTACTAGTACAGTTCAGTATAGTATAGTATAGTTCAGTATAGTATAGTATAGTATAGTTTCAAGACCAAGACTAATGATGGAAATTCTTGCAACCATGAACATAACAAATCAGTGAACATGAAGCTGAATGTGTAGAAAAAGAGACTGGGAGACATAGAGGAACTATCAGGAGTGACTCAGCGTTCATTATACAACGGCATGCAAATTTCTCGATTCTGATTGGCTGAAACAGTCCATTTACACGTATGTATTGCGATCAGTCCACGCTTGCTGGCCCAGGACCCGCCCACAACCGAATCACATCACATCAATCCGCCGGATCACAAGAAGGTGGACAATAATCTTTACAAATGGATATGTTGATAGCGACTAAACGACTAAATATCAAGCGATTCTGTCACAGCGAATGTCTTAGTCGTTTAAACAATGTTGGATGATGTAATTGATGGGTCTTGAATAATTGTGTAACAAAAGAAAAATCGCGATTTGATTGATTGATTAATTTACATTTTTTTTTTTCAATTTTTTTCCCTCCTCTCTGACTGTCAGCGCTAGCTCTAGTCTCCACCCACCGCCACCCCCCCCCCCCCCCCCCCCCCCCCACACACACACACACTCCTGTCTGCAACGCGGGTCAGACTGAGAGAGAGCTGGGTGCTGCGCTGTTCTAAGTGAGCATGGCCTATTGAGTTGATTGATTGATTGCTAATTTTATTACTGTACGCTTGGTTTCCAACTGGTTAAGTTTAGGCCCTCTACAGTAGGTTTAAAAAAATAAATAAAAAAATAGGGCGAAGAAAACGTTTTTTTCCTATAGGGCAAAGAAAACTTTTTAATTTGTTTTACCTACTTTCTATAGAAGCATCTAAGAATGAAGTTCTATGGAAAGTAGGTCTGCATTCCCTTAACAATTGTGTGTATTGAGCCGTACTGTATTGTACCCATTCTGCATCTGGTAATACAATTTTCAATCAATCATTCCAATAATACACAGTTGGATGTGTTAGTTGGTTGGATGCACTTCAAGCTGCTTCCACATGAGGCAACTTCTCTCAATCATTCCAATAATACACAGTTGGATGTGTTAGTTGGTTGGATGCACTTCCGATCTGCTTCCACATGGAGGCAAATTGTCTTTTTTGTAGTTGTGGGAACTACTTTTTCCCACTCCTGCGCGTGATGTAATGCTTAATTACAGAAGGTGATAGACAGAGTGGAAGAGAAAGAGAGAGCGAGAGAGAGAGAAAGAGAAAGAGAGAGAGAGAGAGAGAGAGAGAGAGAGAGAGAGAGAGAGAGAGAGATGACGTGAGCCAAGGGGCTCAGCTGATGCTGAACAGTTAAAGAGAGTGAGAGACAGAGATAGATAGCGAGGTAATTAATCGCATCAACAAATGTTTCCTCATGCCTCTGCAATCTGACCACATAAATTCTTGAATGCAATTAGGACAGACGTGCTTTTTGGCTTGCCGTGTTCGTGCAGAGCCTGGTCAGAAAGAGGCTTTTGTGGTTATATATAATATAATGACATATTCTACACCAGAATCAGTCGGCGTGGATCAGTAATGTGTATACCGTAATTTTCGGACTATAAGCTGCGCCTTTTTCCCCCCATTTTTTTTCCCCATTTATATTCAGGTGCGGCTTATAGTGCGAAAATTACGGTAAGTAAGAGCACAGCTGCAATGGTGTGTGTAGTGTGTGTAGTTAACTCTGTAAGAGTATATTCTACAGCAGCCCAGAGTGTATAGGTCAAGTTTCAAATGTACTTTTATAGTGTTACATATGTAACGCTTGTCATTATCGTCACCTTAAACTTCGATGCCCCGAGGGAGTTTCGTCGACAGCACAGACCGCTCACTGCTTTGCAACGAGTCTATGTGTCTTTTAAAGGTATACACTGTACGTTTTTGCCAACACTCCACTGGCATAACTGAAATATTCTACAGTCAGGTGTGTGGATCAGAGAATCAATACAGTCTGGGTAGTGTAGAGGTAAAAGCACTCGCCTACCACCGCAAAGACCTGGTTTCGATCCCCCCGTACTTCCTGGCTTGGTCAGAAGTTCCAACGAACACAATTGTCAGTGTTCGCAGGTGGGAAGCCAGTGAGGATATGAGTCCTGGTCATTGCATTAGCAACTCCTACTGGCCTGTTCAGTGGGAAGGGGGTCTGGGGGAGATAGCGTGAACCTCCGGAGGAGACATGTGGTAGTCTACACCCTCCCCAGACCAACAGAGGAGACATGTGGTAGTCTACACCCTCCCAGACCAACAGAGGAGACATGTGGTAGTCTACACCCTCCCCAGACCAACAGAGGAGACATGTGGTAGTCTACACCCTCCCAGACCAACAGAGGAGACATGTGGTAGTCTACACCCTCCCCAGACCAACAGAGGAGACATGTGGTAGTCTACACACTCCCCAGACCAACAGAGGAGACATGTGGTAGTCTACACCCTCCCCAGACCAACAGAGGAGACATGTGGCGGTCTACACCCTCCCCAGACCAACAGAAGAGACCTGTGGTAGTCTACACCCTCCCCAGACCAACAGAGGAGACATGTGGTAGTCTACACCCTCCCCAGACCAACAGAGGAGGCATGTGGTAGTCTACACCCTCCCCAGACCAACAGAGGAGGCATGTGGTAGTCTACACCCTCCCCAGACCAACAGAGGAGACATGTGGTAGTCTACACCCTCCCCAGACCAACAGAGGAGACATGTGGCGGTCTACACCCTCCCCAGACCAACAGAAGAGACCTGTGGTAGTCTACACCCTCCCCAGACTGACAGAGGAGACATGTGGTAGTCTACACACTCCCCAGACCAACAGAAGAGACCTGTGGTAGTCTACACCCTCCCCAGACCAACAGAGGAGACATGTGGTAGTCTACACCCTCCCCAGACCAACAGAGGAGACATGTGGCGGTCTACACCCTCCCCAGACCAACAGAAGAGACCTGTGGTAGTCTACACCCTCCCCAGACTGACAGAGGAGACATGTGGTAGTCTACACACTCCCCAGACCAACAGAGGAGACATGTGGTAGTCTACACCCTCCCCAGACCAACAGAGGAGACATGTGGTAGTCTACACCCTCCCAGACCAACAGAGGAGACATGTGGTAGTCTACACCCTCCCCAGACCAACATAGGAGACATGTGGTAGTCTACACCCTCCCCAGACCAACATAGGAGACATGTGGTAGTCGACACCCTCCCCAGACTGACAGAGGAGACATGTGGTAGTCTACACCCTCCCCAGACCAACAGAGGAGACATGTGGTAGTCTACACCCTCCCAGACCAACAGAGGAGACATGTGGTAGTCTACACCCTCCCCAGACCAACATAGGAGACATGTGGTAGTCGACACCCTCCCCAAACTGACCGTAGGGTATCACAATGACCAGGACCATGACACACTGAGAATTGGCATAACAAGTAAATTGTGGAGGAAATGGGAGAAAAAGAAAAAGAAAATCAATACAGTATCGATCTTGTTTATCACTGTGACTATACAGCTCAGACCACAGTGTGTATTTGGATCCAAGGTTTCAAAAGTCCTTTTTTAGAGTTGAATATAAAAATTAATTGTTGAGTTAGCCAACCCTCCAGTGGAATGGCTGAAATGATTCTAGTCAGAATATGCAGGTCAGAAAAACAATATTGTATGTAAGTAAAAACTAGCCAGCACACCTATGGCATAGCTAACAGATGTTTAAATATTGCATGGCTGTGAAATATTTAACTTGTTATTTTTTCAGAAGGTTAACCCTTTCACTACCACACTACAGCCGTTAACCATCTGTAGTGTGGTAGTGAAAGGGTTAACAAAGACACTGAATTAAAAAAAATTTAAAAAAAAATCTAACCCTAACTAACCGTACTGTCATGCACTTGTCCTAATAAACTAACCTACACTGTAGCACTCAACACTTTGATGAACATTGTTGCTCAGCTGATAGAGTTGTGCCCTTCCTGATGGCTTGTCGTACAGAACTTGTAAGTCGCTTTGGATAAAAGCGTCAGCTAAATGACTAAATGAAATGAAATGAATGAATGGTTGTGAAGCATTCTCGCAGATTGAACTGGTCTTACACAAAATGCCATGTATGTGAGCCACCACTAGGGGCAGAGTGGCTAAGTGTGAGTGAGTGAGTGAGTGAGTGAGTGAGTGAGTGAGTGAGTGAGTGAGTGAGTGAGTGAGTGAATGAATGAATGAATGAATGAATGAATGAATGAATGAATGAGCAGATGAAAGAGTGAGTTAGTGACATTACCAGTTATAGAGGTGCTTCGCATCTAATAAAGACAACAAATTATAGCCTACTTAGGTATTTTTTGGGGGTAAAAACTGTAATATTTAATTAAATGTGTACTATGTGAATGTATATTTTCACAACTGAATAAACAATATCCTTTTTTGGGTTCCTGGAACACAAGCTAGCTTGTTTGAAGCTATAAAACTACCTGAAAAGTTACTGTTTCAACTATTTTTGTTTACAAATACAGATTTGAGTTTGGTTCACAGTGTCTCAAATGATTTTGTTTTGATATATGACAGAAGATAGAATAATTGTAAGAATTACATTGAACGTTTTGTGAACTAAACACAGGCTATGTAAGTGTAAACAAACCCCCGTCCCCTGGCATGGAGGTCTTTGGTGTTTTGGATTCCTTGCAGCCAACCATCTGTACAGTCATAGATATTTGACTTACTGTATCTGCGATACCACACAGATTCATGAATTTTGCCACCACTAAATGTTATGTAAATGCAAAATGAAAATGTATCCATGGATTTGTTAGTGTCATGGATGGCTCACATAATATAATATTTGCCCCAAGGCAGCATAGATGAGGACGCATTCCAAATTAACCAATGTCAACATATAAGTGGTTATGGATGCATGGTCCTTGGTGTTGTAGACAAATGGCCCAGGCGTGCATTTTACGTAATATTTACGTAATGTTTCCTGCATCACATTAACTACATAGGCCTATAAGTGCTTTGAATGTGTTGAATCCATGCAGGTATAATAATCTCTTTGAATGTGTTGAATTAGGCTAAATACTTTAAAAACATTATTTGTCATTCAGAATTTCATAAAACCATGATGTTATTCAGTCGCAATTGAAAGAACGTCTACTCCTTCATGGAAATGGTTGTAGGACGCTTTATAAATACATCTCCTCATATCCTACACTGAGGTAGGAAGCTTCATAAATACCTCTCATGTCCTACTCTGAGGTAGGACTCTTTAGTAGTCAAACTTTCAGCTTGATCCCTAGGAGTGATTCTGAGATGCTTGATAAGTGCAGAGTTCCTAGTCACTCAGACTCCGGTTTCAGCAAAGACTGGATCCATAGGCATAGGCTTATTCGCTTGTGTGGAAGCAGCGGAGTGCACAATGCATAGAACCCTACCGATAAGCACTTATCTGTCTCCTCGGAGTCCTCGCCCACCCCCCATTTATTTATCCACTGCCACTGAACCCTCTTAATAAGTCAAAGTCTCTCGGGGCCTCATTGTCTGGGTGATAGGGGATAGTTGGTTATTTTGCAGGAATGATGGCACACAAGCTATATGCTCACTCCATGCTGTGTGGAGTGGATTGTGAAATCAAATAGGCGAACTGTTTCATGGGTAATAACAAGTGTAACTAGGGTGAAACCTTGCAGTAGCCCCTTGGTGTAAACTCACTCCTAGGTTAAATACCCTCATGCAGTAGTAGCCCCTTGGTGTAAACTCACTCCTAGGTTAAATACCCTCATGCAGTAGTAGCCCCTTGGTGTAAACTCACTCCTAGGTTAAATACCCTCATGCAGTAGTAGCCCCTTGGTGTAAACTCACTCCTAGGTTAAATACCCTCATGCAGTAGTAGCCCCTTGGTGTAAACTCACTCCTAGGTTAAATACCCCCATGCAGTAGTAGCCCCTTGGTGTAAACTCACTCCTAGGTTAAATACCCCCATGCAGTAGTACAGTAGCCCCTTAACCTTTAGACGTTTCAGGAGAATTGGCGGTTCGAGGCTGGTCGGAGGTGACCCCTGTGATTAATTGTACTTCCCACCCCCTGCCTCCACGTGGAAGAGTGATGTGGCTGATGATTGATGCCCAACCAAGCTCCATGCGGCTAATGAGGCTGTGTGTGATATCTAAACTTGGATCCGAATAGACACTCTGAAGAAAAGTAGCTCCTCAAAATAACTAGAGTTCTATTATTCATGTGGACATAGAGAGTCATGCATAATGGCTTCCGTGTTTAGTTCCATCTAGATCAATCAGTGTCATTTTGATGTATGGTTTAACTTTTAAGCCCTTTTAATGTCTCACGGGTGAGAAACACAATACCATCAAACAAAAACATTATGCTTTCATATTCTACTAATAATAGGCTAAAACATAAATTAATACGCCTACACATAACTATTAATGGTCCGTATCACTCCTATTTTGCAGAACCTTTACAGTTTTCAGTAAGTAGGCTAACATTAACATTGAGATACATTGAAATAAATAGGCTATTTCCTCTTGTCAACAAGGCCTTTTTCTGATCTCATTTGCCAAAGTGAATCCACCACCACACAAAAATGCATTATGTAAACCCTGGGTTTTATCTTCCTCTAAAATAACAAAAAAATATCTGAATTATAGTACTGTACACCAATGACAATTTCTAAGCTGGAAGTAATTTAGACCTCAGCTGTATTATTATAGTGGTATAGTGGTTTCATACTTTATACATGGTTTTTAAATAAATAAGTAAATGGCCCTCCTAAAAGCAACACGAGAACAGACCCAGCTAGTCTACAGGCTGCATGTCATCATGATAGTGAATCTAGCCAACGTCCTCTTGTACAGTATATTGGACTGATGATTGCCCCACTTTTTATAGCTTGTCTTTTGGCCAAATATTGGCAGAGTTACACAATTATTTAAAATAAAGGCAATATTTCCTACACATTCCTTAGACCATTATCGTTCCTCGCATTTATATTCTGAATAGGGAATGTGTGAGGCAAGCGCAATGCGAATCACCAGCTCAAGTGAACTAGGACCAGTATAGCTCTGAAATACATTAACAGGAGAAAGGGCTAAACGGAAGCAAAGTCCCGAGTATGGCTGTCCCAACACCTTATTGTATGCTCAATGTGTCTCACTCACTCACTCACTCACTCACTCACTCACTCACTCACTCACTCACTCACTCACTCACCTCCCCTCCTCCCCTGCCTCCCTCTTTCTTCTCCCCCCTCTCTCTCTCTCTCTCTCTCTCTCTCTCTCTCTCTCTCTCTCTCTCTCTCTCTCTCTCTCTCTCTCTCTCTCTCTCTCTCTCTCTCTCTCTCTCTCTCTCTCTCTCTACCCCCTCTCTCAAAAGGGTATATGACCATGTGCACATAGTTAGTCTGGTGATGCAAGGAGACTGGGATTCCAATATTATCTGTCAATGAAGGACTTGGAGGAGGTGTTTGTCTCTCTCTAACTCACTATAGACAGGTATACTGGTCTAACACACTATAGACACAGGTATACTGGTCTAACACACTAGACACATATATACTGGTCTTGTTAGTTACACTCTTGTGTGTGTATATATTGGTGTTTTTCACATCATGAATTATGGAACACAATATTGTTGCATAAAGTAATGATAAAAAAGTATATTTCAAGTCAGATTTCTCACGAAATGATTTCTGAAGTCATTGAAACTGTCAGTTGAAAACTACAGTTTGAGTTTGACGCTCTTGCCATTACCATTGTACTATCTAACGTGTGCTTTTCCATAAGCAGATAAGCTATGTATGTATAGTGACCCAGACTAAAGGTCTTTATTGTGATATTGTTTTTTTTCATTCTCACTCTCCTCTGTATCCCTTCTTTTCTCCCCCTCTCTCTCTCTCTCTCTCCCCTCTCTCTGTCGCCATCATCAATTCCACCTTATTTTTTGCTCCATCTATTGTTACAGTGACTTTGACTCACCAGATTCAATTCACTCAACTTCTCTCTCTCTCTCTCTCTCTCTCTCTCTCTCTCTCTCTCTCTCTCTCTCTCTCTCTCTCTCTCTCTCTCTCTCTCTCTCTCTCTCTCTCTCTCTCTCTCTCTCTCTCTCTCACTCTCTCTCTCTCTCTCTCTATCTCTCTCTCTCTCCATTTCATCTCTCTCTCACATGTGTGTCTTATGCGCTGATTTACTCACCATTGACATAAGCTACATTTTCTTTACCTCTCTTCCTCCAGACCTCCCTCCATCCTTCCATCCCTCACACTGTTACATCCCTCCCTCTTTCCATCCATTCTTCCTGCCTTTCATCCTTCCACCCCTCCTTAAATCCCACACTCTCCTCATCCTCCCATCCCTCCCTAGCTCCCTCCACCCCTCCCTCTCTCCCCTCCACCATCCTTCTCTCTCTCTCTCTCTCCCTCCATCCATCCATCCCTCTGCCCATCCCTCTCTACAGATGATGTCCCCATCTGTGTGTTTATCAGACAGTATTCCAGGAATGACTGAGCGCTGGCCCCAATCTGAGCTACACACTGAGATACACACTGAGATACACACTGAGATACACACTGAGATACACACTGAGATACACACTGAGCTACACACTGAGATACACACTGAGCTACACACTGAGCTACACACTGAGCTACACACTGAGCTACACACTGAGATACACACTGAGCTACACACTGAGATACACACTGAGCTACACACTGAGCTACACACTGAGCTACACACTGAGCTACACACTGAGATACACACTGAGCTACACACTGAACTACACACTGAGATACACACTGAACTACACACTGAGCTACACACTGAGATACACACTGAGCTACACACTGAACTACACACTGAGATACACACTGAGATACACACTGAGCTACACACTGAGCTACACACTGAGATACACACTGAGCTACACACTGAGCTACACACTGAGCTACACACTGAGCTACACACTGAACTACACACTGAGCTACACACTGAGATACACACTGAGCTACACACTGAGATACACACTGAGCTACACACTGAGCTACACACTGAGCTACACACTGAGCTACACACTGAGATACACACTGAGCTACACACTGAGCTACACACTGAGCTACACACTGAGCTACACACTGAGCTACACACTGAGCTACACACTGAGCTACACACTGAGATACACACTGAGCTACACACTGAGCTACACACTGAGATACACACTGAGCTACACACTGAGCTACACACTGAGCTACACACTGAGCTACACACTGAGCTACACACTGAACTACACACTGAGCTACACACTGAGCTACACACTGAGCTACACACTGAGCTACACACTGAGCTACACACTGAGCTACACACTGAGCTACACACTGAGATACACACTGAACTACACACTGAGCTACACACTGAACTACACACTACACACTACACACTGAGCTACACACTGAGCTACACACTGAGCTACACACTGAGCTACACACTACACACTGAGCTACACACTGAGCTACACACTACACACTGAGCTACACACTGAGCTACACACTGAGCTACACACTGAGCTACACACTGAGATACACACTGAGCTACACACTGAGCTACACACTGAGCTACACACTGAGCTACACACTGAGCTACACACTGAGCTACACACTACACACTGAGCTACACACTGAGCTACACACTGAGCTACACACTGAGCTACACACTGAGCTACACACTGAGCTACACACTGAGATACACACTGAGCTACACACTGAGCTACACACTGAGCTACACACTACACACTGAGCTACACACTGAGCTACACACTACACACTGAACTACACACTGAGCTACACACTGAACAACACACTGAGCTACACACTGAGCTACACACTGAACTACACACTGAGATACACACTGAGCTACACACTGAGCTACACACTGAGCTACACACTGAGCTACACACTACACACTACACACTGAGCTACACACTGAGCTACACACTACACACTACACACTGAGCTACACACTGAGATACACACTACACACTACACACTGAGCTACACACTGAGCTACACACTACACACTACACACTGAGCTACACACCCATTTCTCTACAATCCGCTTATATCTATAATAATCTCGCTCTCAATTAAATTTAATTCACATGCTTTATTGGTATGAATGTAACAAATACAATGTTGTCAACATGTCAAGTATTAATGAGATTAAAAAGAAAAAAAAAAGGTACAGTTCAGTATAAAATCAAGAAAATAGCAGAAAACAATGAATCTCTCTCTCTCTCTCTCTCTCTCTCTCTCTCTCTATTTCTCTCTCTCTCTCCTTGTCTCTCTCTTTGTCTCTCTGGTTCTGCACACACTGACCTGCACTCCCATAATCTCTAGACTCTCTTTCTCTTGTATCTCTCGTTGTCTCTCTCTCTCCCACACATCCACTTAGATTTCTGTACCTCTATACTCTTTATTTCCTACATTCTTTCATTTAATTTCTCACTCTCTCTCTCTGTACTTTCTGTGATTGCCATGTAGAAATACTGCCCACACAGGCAATTATGAACCTTATAATCAAAATCCTTCATGCATTAGAGTGGGAAACAGACATTAGGTAGCCACCCTCATGTCACAACCTAGTCAAGTCTCAACCATTGCGGTTTCTGTTAACCCTCTTTTCATAGTCTGTGTGGAGCTCACACTTTTATTTAGTTAGTTATTAATTGTAACTAACTTGTACAACTAACTTAACTAATTGTCTCTCGTGGAGTTTTGTTTTTAATACATGGATGTGTATTTTATGGTGTCATGTCTTACACCAATGACCATGTTGGAAATAAGTAATAATACTTTCATGTGCTGTTCGTGCTGTTCTCGGGGGGTTCTTTGTTTATTGCTTGCTCAAATGGCACCAAATAGGCTTTTAAACGGATAAACCAGTACAGCGCAGTGTTCTGATTCCTGAATTAACCCTTTCACTGCCACACGACAGAAGGTTAGCCCTGTGATAGTAAAGGGCTAACCATCTGTATTGTCACAGTGAAAGGGTTAACCGGCTGCTTTTCTTTATCATAAATCGATCAATAAAGACCGTATTAGATCCCCAATTATCATATCATGGGTATCATTGGAAAGCCACACTCATTGGCTACAACCCTGTCCAAAAATATTCGAGATCGCCAAATGATTGACGGAGCTAGAGCCCCTGGAGGTCTGCGGTGGTAATGTGTACTTTGGCGCATGCCTCAGATATCGGCATGTAACTGCCTGAAAGGGCAATTGACAGGCAACAAATAGGGCTATAATTCGATCTATATATTTTATGAAAAGAAATGCACACCCGAGCCGCTAGAGGTCAGCAAAGTGGCGGGTCGCGAATCATCCTCATGAGGGCCCACATGTGGGCCCTTGGATGTTAAGAGGTTTGTTTTTATTTTATTTATTTTATTTAGCCAAGAGTAAAGACCATAACCCTATCAAAACAGCAGTCAACGTGTATATTTGGAAAGGAAAAATGCTAATTATATCTCTTTTATCGTAAAACCGTGAGGAAATGACTAAATCCAGATTTAACCCTGCCATTGGAAAGAGGAGCCTTTTCCCTATCCAGGTGTATGATTTGGCCATAATAAGGTCAAGGTCAAGTTCAAGGTCAAATATTAATTTATAATTAAAATCGATTATCATTTATTACTGTATCTACAAATCCTTCTGTTTAATCATCTTCCCTTTATTCATTTGCTTAGATTTTTTTACACTTGATCTCAAGAAGGTGCTGAATGAGCTCAGTGAGCGAGCTCGGTTTGCTCACAATTGTAACATGGTGTTATTTACCGGCACAGATGCAAAAATAAATCATAATTTATATTCTCCCTTTTTTCATTACAATTTACTCAAGCCTAGTAACAGACACAATATTTCTGACACTGGAAATACATACCCCCAGGTCCCTAGATGTTCCTAGATACCAGGCACATGCTAATTGGCCTTGTAGAAGTGGAGCAATCTTCCATTTACTTAGGCATGTACCTTTAGGCGAGATTTCTGAAAATAGGGCTACAGCTTAATTAAAAAGCAGCGCCAGTTTTTATACGCCGCCCACTCAAGTTCAATCTACACTGCCTTGTTGCTTGACAACGTTACAACAACTCCCATCCGAACCTACAAACAAGTGGGAATCCGCAATTGGACACACACACACACACACACACACACACACACACACACACACACACACACACACACACACACACACACACACACACACACACACACACACACACACACACACACACACACACACACCATCACACAAACACTTGATTGACCTCTATGCCAAATTTCAGTCTCCTAGGGTGAAAACTGTGGAGGGTGGGGACACTTTTGTGGACCAACCAACCAATAGAACGAGCTGTAGGGATGCTGGTCGCAGCTAAAGATTAGGGGAATAACATGGTAGTACAAACCTGCAGTGGTAGAATCAGAGACTAATGTCTAATGACAAGAAGATGGATCACTATGGTACTTTTGAATGGGGAAATCCAGAACACTAAAGATGGCAGCAGCAACGAAACAAAATACCCAGTAATTAAATGTGATGTGATTTTACGTTGAATTATGACATTTTAATTTAAAATATGTTAAAAATAGGACGGCTAAGTGGCGCAGTGGGCAAGGCGCTCGCCACTAACGCAGGAGATGCTGGGTTCGAGCCCAGCTCTCTGCGTTGCTACCGGCTTGGCCAGTCGTCACACTAACACAATTGGCAGTGTTAGGGGTGGGAAAGCTGGTGGGTGGGGATTGGACGTTGTGGACGGCGACTCCTACAGGTCGGTTGGTGCGCCTGTACGGCAGAATCAGGAAGTATCAGGGGCAGCGTGAGCCTCCCACAACCCACGTGTTACTCCTCGCCACTGAGAGATTGCGCTGTACAGGTGAAAAGATGCGACAGCTGCCTCCTCGTGTACCGGAGAGGACACGTGATGCAAGGCTTGGTCCTCACTGCAGCCGACCAGTGGGAGGCATAGTCTAGCAACGTTCGAGACAGGGGAGGGGAGAATTGAAGGGAGAATTGGCGAGGTGAAATTGGGATGTGAGAAAAATTGAAAAATAAGGAGAAAAGGTGGATCAAAAAAAATAATATGTTAAAAATATATACATTTTAAGAAATGTAGGAATACAAAATCTCTGCCGAAAGGCTGGGATTCGCACAGTGAGTGGTTGCCATGGTAACTACGGACTATGTGGCAGAAACCCCTGGATGGCACGTGAGATGTAGGCTACGAGATGTCCTAGTCGTTAGTGCCGGTTACCGAGATGTGTGGCAGAGTGAACTGACTTCTTTAGACTGACTTTGGTGAGATCAGTAATCAAGCTACTGCTAAAGTATATGATGTGTTAGAGGAGGTTAGTGGCCTGTATATACAGTGGTGCAACCCCTCCAGGGGAGCATTCTAGTGACCGAGATCAAAGTAAATCAGTTCCCACCAGGACTTGAAAGCAGCGTTTAAATTAATTTAAGTTGTACAGAAAATAGGCTTACTTGAAGAAGCAGCGATGTGAAACGCATCATATGATTTATGATTGAACTAGACACTTGTCTGATGTCACAATGGCCACATTTTGATTACAATTTCCCTTTATGCACAAACATGTATGCATGTTTGCTCTGCACTGAAACAAATACCATAGCTTTGAGTTTCACAGAAAGTGTTTATAGAGTTATAGAACAGGCAGAAACACGTTATTTTATGGATCCCCATTAGTCTACACACCCATGGGTGAAAGACTATTCTTCCGGGGGTCCGAATTTTACAGTACATTACATTACAGTAATAAAAAAAACAATAAAAACATAAGAAACACTTTAGCCTAAGTACATTCTCAATATCTTTAAAATCTCACAAAAAACACACAAAGGCTCCAGCCACTAATACAAACGGTGGAAAAAAATTTGTATGGTAATTTAACATTTGGCATAATAATTTGCGCGGCGGCCTAATTTATATTGGCTCCAAAATGCCCATAGTCACTTGAATGCACATCATTTTAGCAATGTAATGAAAAATAGAAGAAGAGTTAAAGAATCAGTCACCGATTCTAATCCAATACACTTTCAGTCAAATAATTTAAAAATAAAAAAGTATAGTAGATATAAAAAAAAACATATAAAAGATGAAAATAAAGGTCTGATTAGCCTCTGAGGTCTCTCTTCCTCTGCAGTCGAGCAGTAACTTAGTGACATTATTATACATCATGCCAGTACAACTGACTGACACGTGATATCATCTGATAGTCTTTTGTGTGTGTGTGTGTGTGTGTGTGTGTGTGTGTGTGTGTGTGTGTGTGTGTGTGTGTGTGTGTGTGTGTGTGTGTGTGTGTGTGTGTGTGTGTGTGTGTGTGTGTGTGTGTGTGTGTGTGTGTGTGTGTGTGAAGGGGGGCATATGTTTGATTGATTCTCATCTGAACTTAGCTCATAGTTATTAATTTAGGTCAAACATTAGACACATGCATTCATCAAGTCAGCGTAACAGACCCAATGTGATCGTATAATGAGCATGTGCTGTCGCTACAACAGGCATTGATGATGAATGTGATCTCAATCATCTTTGCCATAGATCTATAATCTGAAGTGTATGCATGCTGCCTGGAGCACACATTTTTGTGTTTGCTTTTTATTATTTGCTCCCATCCCCCAATTTAGTCGCCAATTCTCTTCCTGGTCATTGTGCTGCCTTACTGTTGGTCTGAGGAGGGCGTAGACTACAGTACCACATGTCTCCTCTTTGTTGGTCTGAGGAGGGTGTAGACTACAGTACCACATGTCTCCTCTTTGTTGGTCTGAGGAGGGTGTAGACCACCACATGTCTCCTCTCTGTTGATCTGAGGAGGGTGTAGACCGCCACATGTCTCCTCTGTTGGTCTGAGGAGGGTGTAGACTACCACCTGCCTCCTCTCTGTTGATCTGAGGAGGGTGTAGACTACCACATGCCTCCTCTGTTGGTCTGGGGAGGGTGTAGACTACCACATGCCTCCTCTGTTGGTCTGGGGAGGGTGTAGACTACCACATGCCTCCTCTGTTGGTCTGGGGAGGGTGTAGACTACCACATGCCTCCTCTGTTGGTCTGGGGAGGGTGTAGACTACCACATGCCTCCTCTGTTGGTCTGGGGAGGGTGTAGACTGCCACATGCCTCCTCTGTTGGTCTGGGGAGGGTGTAGACTACCACATGCCTCCTCTGTTGGTCTGGGGAGGGTGTAGACTACCACATGCCTCCTCTGTTGGTCTGGGGAGGGTGTAGACCACCACATGTCTCCTCTGTTGGTCTGGGGAGGGTGTAGACTACCACATGCCTCCTCTGTTGGTCTGGGGAGGGTGTAGACTACCACATGCCTCCTCTGTTGGTCTGGGGAGGGTGTAGACCACCACATGCCTCCTCTGTTGGTCTGGGGAGGGTGTAGACTACCACATGCCTCCTCTGTTGGTCTGGGGAGGGTGTAGACTATACCTCATGTCTCCTCCAATGTGGAGTCGCCAGCTGCTTCTTTTCACCTGACAGCGAAAGGTTTCACTGGGAGAGCATAACGGCTTCTCACCCGCGAACACCAATTGTGTTGGTAGGGATGACTGACCAAGCCGGAGGTACCACTGCTGGGAATTGAACCCAGGTTTACTATTTGCCTAACACAACATTCATTTGTGTGTTATTGGAATGATGACCTTCAACCAAAAAGCAGTATTTTTTTTATGCTGCTGCTAGCACTGAACTTAATGTTTACCTTTGCGATCCTACAGTAGTTAACACTTTGAGTGCCACGCCGGGTTTTCCTTTTTACCCCCTTGATGCCACGGTCCACTTCAATGTTAACGTTAATATCGCCTAATCTATGTTTTAAATTATGTCTATTATTTAAATTGTGTCTAATCTGCCCGTCGCTTATCAAAGACTACTTTTCCAGTCAGTGCTGTCAAGGCAGATTGGTTTTTTATCGCTTCATTTCCGTTTCAGAGCATTTAGAAAAGCACCCGTTTTGAGATAAAAAACAGTTCATTCTGGACCATTCTATGATAATCGTCTTTTATTGGAATATTCCAGAACGTTGATATTCGTTGGCCTATTTATGAATCGTTTTCAAATAAACGCTAGATGATCAATATTATACGTGCACGCAAGCACATTCGGGCTGCGCACGGATAATCGCCGTGTTCATTTCCTCTCTGACTTTTACAGTGAAACCGAAAGAGCCCATTTCACAAAACAGCCTATATCTTCATCAGAATTTGTCTGATTATCCTAACACTAATAACATAGATTCCTTACCTGACATCAGATGGTATCCAACTGGTATATTCCAATTCCTGATCACCATTCGAAAAAATTGATAAGTGTATGGATCCAACGTGATACAGTAGTACACATGATTCCGCGGGGCTGAGAGGCTCCAGAATGAACTGTGGTAACCCCGGCTGGATCAGTGGACTGGAAAATGTGGAGTACCGGATTTTTTCCCCCATCCATTTTCATTGAGTCCATTCCAAAATCCCTTATGTCATCTGGGAGACGATAGGGGGCGCTTTTTTCCACATATGATCGCCGGCGGCGCTCAGGTATACTCGGGTAGGCTCGCGTGATGCAATATGATTTCAGATCGCAAAAAAAAAGAAAAAAAAAATCAGAGAAATCTCGTGAGTGGCTTTCAACATAACTATCGGAAACCCGAGATATCTCGTGTGTGGCAGTAAAAGTGTTAATGGAGAGTGCTGCTCCCGGATTTGTAAGCAGAAACATATTTGACATGTACAGTATGTGTAAACTCACCTTACTTTGGTCTCCTCGTCATCTTACATTTTAAGTTATTTCAAATTCTGCTTGCCTCTTAATTTTACTTAGCCGACTTTTAGACCGGTTTTATTTATAGCCACTACTTAAGATACTTGTGCTGTCAATTAATAATATACCGATAATACTATTATTATATTATATAATAGTATACTCTTACGTCTAATAGTATCTATGCTGGTGATGCAATAATTGACTATTGACTAATAACTATTGTGCTTGGAAATCGCTCTGGATATAAGAGCATCTAAATGTCTAAAATGTAAATGTAATATACCTGAAAATGTACAGTACCTGTAAATGTAAATGTAATATAAATGTAAGTGTAAATGTAATATAAATGTAAGTGTAAATGTAATATACTGTAAGTGTAAATGTATGTCTTTCCCTCCTTAGCCTTATATGTTCGATGATGCGAGAGATCAGTGGAGTATAAATTACAGCCTTGTTACCTGGAACTGTTCTAAAATGGTCCATAAGAGTTGTTTGTTTGGGAATCTTTACAATAAGGAGTCTTTCTAGGCCAGCGGTACTTACTGACCTGAGACCAGAGAGTCACACCTGATGCACTTATAGAAGTGGCAGAGGTGGAAGACTTTCAGCACTGGGAAAGGCCTTTCGCTTTAATGTTTAATTTCTATCAGACATTGTGGACTTCTTGCTGAAATTGAGTAGAATCTGAGGGGTGATTGTGAAATGTAAGGCCAAATGAACAGGAGCGGTTAGGGGAAATGTAGGTTCGCTCGGAGTCGTTGCAATATTCATAGCAGATATGGGTTTGCAAACCCCATAACTCTCTTTAGCAACACTGACTTCCATAAATCAATTCTGCTCGTAGATTCCTCATGTCGCTGGAGGACTGCAGGACTGCAGGACGTCAAGGACAGATTTTATGGATTCTTATTATTAATAATATTATCTTTTATTGTGTACTTTTGTGCCGGGTGTGCCACTGGACCCTCTTGTTTTCAACCCCAGGCCAACATTTTAAAAGATCCAGATCTCTAGGCTACAAGTCGAGTTTTGTACATCTTGAGTTAAAGGGAAAATCCAGTGCAAAGCAACATTAAAGTCATTTGCCAGATTGAGGCATAACTGATCAATTCTCTTTATGTGGCCAAAACAATCTCTGCTCAGAAATATTGGCAGTGGAAGGTGCTAATTTGGTAGAGATAAAACTGTCATAATTTTAGAACAAATTTGTTTAGAACAAATGCACTTAAGAGAACCGTAATGTAGGCGGCTACGTGGCGCAGTGGGCAAGGCGCTCGCAACGAATGCTGGAGACTAGGCTCGAACAGGATGCCTCCTGTTCGAGCCCCGCTCTCCACATTGCTTTCAGTTTAGCTGGTCGTCCACAGTAATACACATTGGCCGTATTACGGGGAGGGAAACTGAAGGGTGGGGATCGGGCGTTGTGGACAGCGACTCCTACAGGTCGGTTGGTGCGCCTGCGCAGTAGAATCAAGAAGCGACGGGGGCGGGGCCCCTCCAAAGCCCAGACCCCCGACGCTGAAAGATCGAGCCGCGCAGGTGAAAAGATGCGACGGCTGTTACCTCGAGTATCGGAGGGGACTCGTGCTATGTATGACTTAGTCCACATTGCAGCCGTCTTGTGGGAGGCAAGAAACAACATTCGAAGACAGGGGAGGGTTGAATTGGACAATATGAAAATTGGGATGGGAGAAAAAATAGAAAATGGGAGAAAAAGTGGATAAAAAAAATAAATAAAAGAGAACCGTAATGTATAGAGCTGCGACAAACTGGAATATACCTGTGAAGATAATGATGATCAGCAACAAATTAACTTTTAAGAAAAAGTTGAAAAATGCTGTTATGAATAATGAAATACAGTTGAGTTACTGATTTATTTAGTTAGTATTGTTAGTTTAGTTAGTATTGTATTTGTGGCTGGAGCCTTTGTGTGTTTTTTTGTGAGAGTTTAAAGATATTGAGAATGTACTTAGGCTAAAGTGTTTCTTATGTTGTTTAAAGATATTGAGAATGTACTTAGGCTAAAGTGTTTCTTATGTTTTTATTGTTTTTTTATTACTGTAATCTGTAATGTACTGTAAAATTCGGACCCCAGGAAGAATAGTCTTTCACCCATGGGTGTAGACTAATGGGGATCCATAAAATAAACAAATAATGATGTAGCTCTACCCTCACTGAATTTATAAAATAACTGTAACAATGGAGTCTCCTGATACCTCGATCGTCTCTTGATCAGCGTCCCACTCTCTCTCACCAGGTAACAGAGTAACCAGAAGTCATTGCTCAGCCCTCCTCTCTTTGTGTGTGTTTAGTAGGAGTGGCAACTGGTGTTGACTGGCATTGTCTGGTGGCCGCCCTTTTTTTGCCTCAGTGTAGTGCTTTGTAAAGCAGGAAGCTGGAGTATGTGCAGTAGTTTAGGGCTGTATTTCTGGCCTGATGATATGTACAGAGCTGGCTGGGAGCTCATTTGACTGTAGTAAAGCAAGTTCTCCCAGAGACCCAGAGTGGCATTCCCCTTTAACACATCCCACGCCGGAAACGGCTTACGACGTGGTTCAAGTTCATGCGAATTCTGCAACTCTGCAACGCTTCAATACTGCCGCCTGGTGGATGATCGGCGAGTTGCAACCGGACGTGGATCTCTGGAGATCTCCGGTGCATCTGGCAAATGCGTCCGGCACTCGCATATTGTTGCGGGACTGTAGACACACGTCTGTGTGTAGCGATCGCTGCCATAACGCAATAATCGATAATAATAATGGAGTGCGTTTGTTTATTATTATCCATGCAAACTGCTCTGATCAATATATCACCCATACTACATAAAGCATTTACTGACGATCACGGAATTATAAAAAAAACGATAAAAACATATTTATATTCTAGGCGGTATTTTCCTATGAATCTATGAATGAAAAAGTAAAACGTTCCTACATCCTGAACGATAGATAATCGATGTTGAATGGGCCATAGTAATGTGTTAAGAATGACATTTAATTTAATTTAATTTACATTTTAAGAATAGTTTTTTGTTCCTGTATAAATCTATCCTATTTCTTTTCTCTTTTTTGGCATCCAAGAGACATTACAATCTCTGTCACTGAGAGTCTTTGGGCCAGACACTAACCTGGATGTATATCTCAATCAGCCTCTGTGTTGGGTGACTGTCTGTATAGACCAGACATGAACCTGGATGTATATCTCAATCAGCCTCTGTGTGGGGTGACTGTCTGTATAGACCAGACATGAACCTGGATGTATATCTCAATCAGCCTCTGTGTTGGGTGACTGTCTGTATAGACCAGACATGAACCTGGATGTATATCTCAGTCAGTCTCTGTGTTGGGTGACTGTCTGTATAGACCAGACATGAACCTGGATGTATATCTCAATCAGCCTATGTGTTGGGTGACTGTCTGTATATACCAGACATGAACCTGGATGTATATCTCAATCAGCCTCTGTGTTGGGTGACTGTCTGTATAGACCAGACATGAACCTGGATGTATATCTCAATCAGCCTCTGTGTTGGGTGACTGTCTGTATAGACCAGACATGAACCTGGATCTATATCTCAGTCAGTCTCTGTGTTGGGTGACTGTCTGTATAGACCAGACATGAACCTGGATGTATATCTCAGTCAGCCTCTGTGTTGGGTGACTGTCTGTATAGACCAGACATGAACCTGCATCTATACTTTAGTTAGGGTGCTTTCACACTAGGGACCCGGGGCCGTTTCCGAGCACGATTGCCCCAAAAGTCGTGTAGTGTGAAGTGAACGCTGCATTCCGTCGCCGGGAACGGATAACCGTTCCGTGGCCGGGGACCACTTGAAAAGGTGATCTGGGGAACGAATCAGGCATCCCTGGGCAGTGGGCACGGAACAGGCATGGAACGATTCAAGCGTGAACACAACTGTAGCAAAACATGGAAGAGGCTTGCTGTAACAACGTGATGACGACACGACGTCATAACTATTCGACCGTCCATTGTGGAATTCAAAAGAGAATAAAGGTCTGTTTCTCACCTTATTGACGACCGCGAGTAGCGTCTTAGCATAACAAAGGCATTCCTTGATGCAAGGACGACTCCATTGTACAGGCTTTGACTATTTCTCTAACGACTTGTCGCATACTAGATGACGCAAGTGTGTTCATTGGCGGATCGCAAACCAACTAGGTGCATACCGCCACCTGCTGTATTGGGGTGTTGCTCCCTCAATTGTGCTCAGGAACTAAACAAGATTGATAACTTAGTGTGGAAGCTGGCCGGCGGGGGAGTGGGGAGGGGGAGTGGGGAGGGAGGACTATCGTTCTCGGGAACAGAACGGAGGCAACCGTTCCTAATGTGAAAACGCCCTTAGGGGCCTTTCTCACTCACCAATTGGGGTCGAATCAGCGCCCCTGGGGACGGGGGGGAGTGTTCTCACTCAGACGGACACACCCCTTTTGGGTGCGAAGCGGCGCTGATTCGGAATACCCCCCGCTGAACCTGGGACGCTTGAAATAGGTGGTCTCGGGTGCGGGCCAGTGGGAGCGGGGGGCGTGACACACACAACGTCGTTACTGTAATGCTTTTCATGCTTGCTTGAATTTTGGGCAGATAAAACCACACAGCAACAACTGGACAATACCCACAAAAACGATACTTATGGGCAATTTGAGAGTTCAGACCTCAACCAAAAACAAGCATGTGGAGCCTCACAGCTCAGTGGATGAAAACATGAAGCCGCGTTACAAAGCACAGCACTTCCCTGGCTCGCATTAGGCCACAATGCTATACTGGCATATTCCATTCACGTTAGCATGTAAGCTAACAAAATCAGCGCCGAGGAGACTAAACTCAGCTTTTGGTGTTCAATTGTGTTGATGTTAGTTTTGTTTCATCAACAAATGAGAGGCAGAACACACAGTGAATGTATCCGTTTTGTTTATTGCACGTTCTTTGCTGAAAAATAAGTGCTACAGTGCCAGTGGCTATACTAGACTAGTACTAGGCTAAGCTAACTAGCGTTAGCCGTTAGCTTAGCGTTAGCCCTGGGAAACGCTCAAAAGCGAACTCTACAACACCATCCATTCGTGATAAAATGGGGTGGGTTATGTTGACAAGGCTTGACAACAGAGGTTCAAATATAACTTCATATTTATTTGTTATTTGTTCATTTTATATCAGCATCCAGTCTCCGCCGTCGTGTTAACACACTTCCTGTTTACATTTTCGAACGTGACATCATCGCCTACGGCAAGCGTAAACGCTCAAAACGCAAACCGTAAACAGAACCCGGAGCGAACCAAGACTGAAGTGTGTACACAAACTAGAGGGGGGAGAGGGAGGGGGGAGTTCGCATCAGATCTCGGAACGGACCAGAACGGAATGGAATGGAACCGAATGGGTGAGTGAGAAAGGCCCCTTAGTCTCTGTGTTGGGTGACTGTCTGTAGGGGCAGACATTAGCCTGGATCTATATCTCAGTCTCTGTGTGGAGTGACTGTCTGTATGTCGGACATCAGCCTGGATCTATATCTCAATTAGTCTCTGTGTTGGGTGACTGTATGTCAGACATCAGCCTGGATCTATATCTCAATTAGTCTCTGTGTTGGGTGACTGTCTGTAGGCTATGCCAGACATTAGCCTGGATCTATATCTCAGTCTCTGTGTGGAGTGACTGTCTGTATGCCAGACATTAGCCTGGATCTATATCTCAAGTAGTCTCTGTGTTGGGTGACTGTCTGTATTCCAGACATTAGCCTGGATCTATATCTCGTGAGCCTCCCATGCGTTACTCCTCGCCACTGAGAGTTTGAACTGCTGCGGTGAAAAGATGCAACGGGCTGCCTCCTCGTGTACCGGAGGGGACACGTGATGCAAGGCTTCTGTCCTCACTACAACCGACCTGTGGGAGGCATAGTCTAGCAACGTTCAAGACAGGGGAGGGAAGAATTGGATATATGAAATTGGGATGGGAGAAAAATTTAAAAATGGGGAGAAAAAGTGGACAAAAAAAAGATTCTGAGATTTATTTGCCACATGGAAGCAATACAATCATACAGTTTTCATACAAAATCATAAATACAGTTCTACCACCTGACGGGTAGACCCCAGGTGGTAAGAGCAGGCAACTGCACCTCCTCATCCATCACGCTCAACATAGGGGTCCCCCAGGGCTGTGTTCTGAGTCCCCCTCCTCTACTCCCTGTACACACATGACTGTGTGGCACAGCGGAACAACAACACAATCATCAAATTTGCTGATGACACAGTAGTGGTGGGCCTGATCTCTGCCAACGATGAGAGGGCCTACCTGGAAGAGGTAGAGAATCTGTCGCAGTGGTGTCAGGAGAACTGCCTCTCCCTGAACGTCAGCAAAACAAAAAAGATGATTGTGGACTTCAGGAGGTCGGGGGTCAGGGACTACAGCCCCCTCAGCATCGACGGGGCACCGGTTGAGAGAGTGAACAGTTTCAAGTACCTCGGAGTCCACATATCCGAGGACTTGACATGGACCACACACATTGACAGTGTTGTGAAGAAGGCACGGCAACGCCTCTACTTCCTCAGGCGCCTAAGGAAGTTCCAAGTCAGTCAGAAGATCCTTAAGAACTTCTACTCATGCACAATAGAGAGCATCCTGACTGGCAATATCACCTCCTGGTTTGGGAATAGCACCGCACAAGACCGTAGCAGACTACAGAGAGTGGCCCGTTTAGCCGAACGCACAATTGGAGGGGGGCTTCCCACTCTCCAGAACATTTACAAGCGGTGCATGGGTAAGGCTAAGAGAATTATCAAAGACTCCAGCCACCCAAACAACTGCCTCTTTGAACTGCTGCGGTCAGGCAAGCAATACCGGAGTCTCATGGCAAGCACAGAAAGACTCAGAAGAAGCTTCTATCCCCAGGCCATCAGGATGCTCAACGAACAATAACATTATGTAACAACCATCAAATGCACTCACAGCACACACATCCACACGCACACACTCACTTTAAACAAACAACTCACTGCAGCACCCACTTTACACACTTTAGAACACCTAAATACACTTTATATTTATTGGTAAAGAATTTGCACTACAACCCATACCTCATTACACCTTACTGTAAACTTTACCTAAATTGTACCTCATCCCATTTCTGCTTTGCACTATATAGTATATTGTATATTAGTATATTGTATAGTATATTGTATGGTAACTCAGTTACTTCTACTCTGCATTGAACATTGTACATATGTACATACTGAACACTTGTGTCCACGTACGTGACTTCTATTTTCTACTTGCTATACTTATTTTATTTTATACTTATCTATTTTTGTCTAGCACAGTCTCTGGAGCATAACAGAAAGAAGCATTTTGTATAAAAGTATTCTGTACTTCTGTATGACAACTAATAAAGAAACTTGAAACCATCCTTCACTGTCTAGCGCCAGCTTCTCATGACCATTTTCGCGATATTTCATGATCTTTGCGGAGCTATTGTATATTCTATATTATAGCTATGGAGACAATAGTATGGCTCATTTGACAAACACTATTTATAGTCCAACATGTAAAAAAGCGATCGTTTCTACACACTGTAGTTTGTAGTTTATTTCACGATAAACATCATCCATTTCCAAGATAATCCAGTAGTAGATAATCCATAATTCCATAGATTGCGAGATAATGCAATAAACCCAAACCGTTCTGGTTGATCCCCTGAAACGCCAAATACTCCCAAATCAAAGGTATATAGGCTACCATGTGCCTTCACAAAATTATCAAGGGGGGGGGGGGTAGTCTTACCCCGAAAATACGATCGTTACAAAGCGCTTGGTTTATGTCCGTTAAAGTAATACACTGTGATCGTTACATAAACATGTTTCAGGTTCTGTAAAATAGACATAGGGGGTCCTTACCTTAGCCAGAAGGTAATCCAAAAAGAATAATTCCAATGATCCCATCGGCGATCGCAATGACTCGTAGGTTACACCATAGGTTTTGAGGCGAGCATATCTGCTAGCGATTGCTTTGGAAGAGCTCCTCCCACTCATAGGCCTTTCATATCGGCCGAACATAATCTCGAACGGGCCGGCGCATTCACACCGGGAATAATTGGTTCGGAACATGAAAAATCGGTGCTCAGTGTTTTCTTAGAGGGCCGAACTAAAGCCTCCGTCATGTTCCGAACCAATTATTCCCGGTGTGAACGTGCCGGCCGGTTCGAGATTACGTTCGGGAGCTGGCTCCGGCAAAAAGCCCGGCCGGTGTGAAAGGCCTATCTGAGCGAGTCTCAATAGTCCGGGTCATTCATTGACTCTCCTGTTCCCTTTCTATCAGAGTTCAAAAGGTAGGCGATACTGCCACCTGGTGATATTCGATCGGCATTGCAATTCCAACGTAGGCAAACGAGCCAGGGATTTATAGAATGATCTGGATGATGGTTTAGAACGGGGATCAGAGGAAAAATATCAAAGGATAAAAACCTGAGAAATCTCAGGTATGGCGCTCAACCGCTGGTGAGATAACCAGAGAAATGTCGGGTCTGGCGCTGAATGAGTTAAACAAGAAAACTATTTATAATAATAAAGAAGAAAAGAAAATATCTCACTATTCAGATTCACCTTTGAATTTCATACTGACAAAATATTTGTTTTTTTTTATAATAAAAAACCCAGGTTGAGAGAACCGCGGCTCGTAAAGAAGGAAGTGTGAGTGTTGTGTAAAGCGTGGGCTCCAGCCTGCGGCGCCGTCTCTGACATGCCGTGTGAGTCTTTTACCTCCGTCCCTGTTGCAGCTCAAACAGGACAAAGGAGCCACCAGGAGAAGCAGCGACAGGAAACAACAGTCAAGCTAATATGATTTGATCACTATATGAAACGGCGTGACCTTTCAGGGGAGCGATTGTTTTCGGAGGTGATCGCAGAGAGAAGGAAGGAATGATGTGTCTTGGATGTCACAAAGAATCACAAAGTGTTGGGGGTAAAGAAGTGTGTGTGTGTGTGTGTGTGTGTGTGTGTGTGTGTGTGTGTGTGTGTGTGTGTGTGTGTGTGTGTGTGTGTGTGTGTGTGTGTGTGTGTGTGTGTGTGTGTGTGTGTGTGTGTGTGTGTGTGTGTGTGTGTGTGTGTGTGTGTGTGTGTGTGTGTGTGTGTGTCAGTGCCTGTACAGTGGTGGGGTGGTTGTGTATTTAGCTCCTATTAGACCCTCCACCACAGTGAGTAGCAATATCAGTATCAGATAAGATCATTGTTATTACTTTAACATTACAAATTAATATATATATACTGTATATATTTTGGTGTGTGTGTGTCTGTCTCTCTCTCTCTATCCTTGTCTTTCTCTATGGGGCGAATTCACAAAGGGATTGCGCCGGTTTTTCTGACGCTATTCTTGTGCAAATAGCTCCAAAACAAACCTTGCTATTCACAAAGCACTCGCAAAGGGTGAAATACCATGCTAACTGTGTTTAGTTTAGTTTAGTTTATTTATTTAGCACATTATAAAATTTTTAAAAAAAAACAGTGCTAGGAGGGAACGAAGCCCAAAGGGCTTGTACAAAGTTCCACTCCCATCCCATTGTCCATAAACATATATGAACGAAATACATGTAAACAAAATAAACTCAAAACAAGATCAGAGACATAAGGCAGACACTATAGCGAAAACATGGACGATTGACACGAGTCAATAACAAGAACAAGAGAATAATAATAACTTTATTTGTATTTATTTGTATAATAACATATGAACAGTATATAATGTTGTTTTTTAAATATAGTTGCCATCATCATTGCATCTCTGTGCGTCCATGCTACTCGCAGGTATTTAAATGAGGTAATATGGGCAGAACATGTGCCCCTTTCTATGCGAATGAGCCTCATAATTGTTGCCAGGCGAAGGCATCGTAATGCCAAGCTGTGCCCGTGAACGAATATTTCGAAGGAGAATATCACTTTTTGATTTAAGCGAGACCGAAATCATCCAGAGACACAGGTTGCCAGCTCAAGCAATTCTTGATCTACGCGATGAAATCAAGCATGATATTGAGCCTGCCACCCAGAGATCCTATGCAATGCCTGGCATTGTCAAACTGCTGTCAACACTCCAGGTTCTTGCATCACACCTATCGCAGGTGCCTCTGGTATTAACTGCACTCACGTTAAAATTGTACCACCAAGCGAAAACAAACATGTTTTTAGAAATAGGAAGCAAACTGTTATGGTTTGTAAGCAACCCCAACAGCACGACACAGACAGGTAGTTCAGAGTTAGCCAAAAAACGAAGGGCGTATTTATTTTCACAAAACAGAAATGTGCAACAATAATGTTAATCCATTTGAGGGGAATGTCCTTTAGCCAAGTTGGGCTCTGCGGCTCTGCAGCACTGCCCTTAGCAGAGTAGACTCTGCGGCTCTGCAGCTCTGCCTCTAGCATGGTTGACTCTGCGGCTCTGCAGCTCTATGCTATCCCACTCGCGAGGAAAAAATAAACGGAGAATGTCATTAGTCCCAAAACGTAAAAATTATGAGGCAGAGTCCAGAAACAAAACAAATCAACAATTCTTCAGTGTTTAAGGAAACACACAAAAACAGACGAAGGCAGTGAGTCCAGGACAACAATGAGGATATCAGTTCATAGAAAAATAGTCTTCCAAAAGACTCACCAGGAGCAAGGTCGAAGAGGAAAACGAGGTACGGGTCCACGGAGGCAGAGAGAGAAAACAGCAACAAGTTCCAAGGGACGGCGAAGAAGCGAAACGTCTAGTATGCCAGACACCGACCAGGAGCCACCTGCCCACCTGCCTCGTGTGTGAGCAGATGAGGGCAGACATGTCAGGCAAAACATAGGCACACATTATTTCACGTGATATGCTTTGCTGTCTCTGCAACAAAATACAGTTGTCAAATTCCACCTGTATGACCAAAAAAACAAATAGGCCTACATCATTAGGCCTACGACCAAATATTAAATTAAAAGAAAGAAAAATAACCAACGCACATTACATTACTGTATTTATATTTCAACCTGGTAATGTTCTGTGTCACTCTGTTTCCCCAGCTGAGTCTAATCACCTAATTACCCATCTGTGTCAATCAGTGTCTGTATATATGCCTGTGAGTTCCTGTCTTCCCTGTTGCGTCATTACACCTTGTTCCTGGTTCCTGTCTTGTGTTCGTTTACTTGTTAGCCGTTCACTGAACTTTGTTTGTAAGTAGCTTAATCTGTCTTGTCAAAGTATCTATCGCTCCTTGTCACGGAGGATATAATTAGTTATATGTATTTATGTTTTGTAGGGCAAGTAGCACGTTCGGAGACTTGCCCTCTCTTTTTGTTTGTAAGCTACTCGTTCCAACATTAAAGGAGCATTGCTCACTTTTCAAGAGTCAACTTTTGTCTTCGTCTCTTGGTCTCTCCTCTGCTGGTCTGCTCCTGGGTTCGTCTGTCCACTATTATAATGCCTAACCGTAACACATGCTCCAGAATAAACCTTTAATGTATAACGTTTCGTCAGGTCCATGAGGAGTAGATGCTGGAAACACGGTCAATGAAAAAATTATTCTGGAGTATATGAGAATGCAGGTTCTATTCTCTTAACTAAACATTAAATACAACTTAATTTCTCACTCCAAAAATATTCCTATATCAGGAGCAAATTGCACACCGTATGGGCGTGTTTGCGCTAGTATATAATTTGCGCAATATCTTTAGTGAATAGGTCCTTAAGATGGAGCAAATAGCGGGTGCAAATCACACGCACTTAAGGGTGCTATTAGTGGGCGCAATCCATTCTTTGTGAATTCGCCCCTTTGTCTTTTTATGTCTCTCTGCACACATTGACCTGCACCCCCTTTTGTCTCTCTCTTTGTCTCTCTCTCCCACACATTCACCTGGATTATGTACCTCTGTACTGTGTGTTGGGTAGTGTATTTGGGGGATGTTAATAATAATAATAATAATAATAATAATAATAATAATAATAATAATAATAATAATAATAATAATAATAATAATAATAATAATAATAATAATAATAATAATAATAATAATAATAATAATAATAATACATTTTATTCAAGAAATGCTTTTCAAGGAGCTGAAAGACACTGTCACTTTAGTATCCATCATGGGAGTTTTGGCTTAATGGTAAAATGTCTGGGGTTTTATTTTTAATCTGCTTCAATTAATGAAATAATTGAAGACACAATAGTGCTTGTCCATCCTTTTAGAGTGAAAGAAACCTCAGTTTGATACTGATATATTTGACCTAATAGTCTAATAGCCTAAAATAGTGATTGACATATGATATACATATATATATTGTGACGAATCTGGTGGGAACCAGACTCGCCACGGTTCAAATACAAACAAATTCAAAAGGTCCACACAAGAACAATATCAATCAATAAGAATATTTATTGAATTAAGGCAAATCCAGTTTGATAAGCAAGAGAATGGTCATAGACAGTCCGGTGGTCAAAAACACAAAACAGGCTCGCTGATAGAAAAAGGGATTGTTCAATACTCAGGGTAGTCGTCCGGTCCAGGGTCTGTACAAAAAGGGGGAATCTCAGCCAGTCCAGGGTCCAGTACACCTACTCGCTTTCTCCTCACCTCTCACTACCTCTCACCGTCACAACTCTGAATACTCAATCTCTCGCTCTCTCAATAACACAACTCCAGCTCCTACTTCGCTCAGCTCACTCCTCTCTAACCTCGTGTTAATGTTGTGTGTGGGACTGGGGTGTGTGCACGTGAGATGTGTGTCAACTAATTATGCGCAGGTGTATTCTATCAGTACTAATCAGCTAGCGTGTGTGTCGGGTGTGCATGTGAGATGTGATCATTCTTAGGCCATGTCCCCACGTATCTGGATCTTTTGCCAAACGGATATTCTCAGGCTCCGTTTAAAAAGAAATCCTTGTCCACACAACAGTGTAAAAAAAAAAAACCTGATCCAGACGTAAACACATAAACGCATATAAATTGATCCAACAAGCATGCGGGCCAGTAGGTGGCGATAAGCGATATCCCAAATACCATAGTGGTACGAGCGGTCAGGACGACTGAGAAATGATAGGAATTGTCCATTGGTTCACCCAGCCCACGTGACCATTCCTAGCATTTCCATTGGCTATATTGACATACATAGATATAGCAGAGGATTATGCAGTCAAGAGGAAACAACCAATCTAGATATGTCACGATTCAATGCTTTACTTCTGCACACTGGGCGACGGAGAGATACAATGTCAATGTTGAGATCACAATCTCCTAGCCCCTTTCGTGACTGTGATGCACCGAGTGAATCCACAGTCACTTGCTCCTCAATAGGAAACCAACCTAGATTTACCATGAAGGACTGGTTCTAAGTGAACCATTCGTTATACAGGTATCACAGAGACGTTTCAAAGGTACTCACAGTTGGACGAGGGTTTCGCACAGACATACGGGATGGTTTGAAATCTCTGCGTTGCTGATAATTTTTTTTTATATTTTTTATAAACGGCTCAAAACGGCATTATTTCCGGCATTGGGTGCATGATGCACATGCGCTGTGATCACACCAGGCAGCCAACGCCGGAAATAATGCCGTTTTGAGCCGTTTATAAAAGATATAAAATATGTTTATTAGCAACGCCAAGCTTTCAAACCATCCCGTATATCTGTTCGAAACCCTCGTGCAACTGTGAGTACCTTTGACATTTCTCTGTGATACTTGTATAACGAACGGTTCGGTTAGAACCAGTCCTTCATGGTAAATCTAGGTTGGTTTCCTATTGAGGAGCAAGTGACTGTGGATTCACTCGGTGCATCAGTCACGAAAGGGGCTAACAATCTCCGGATTCTGAAACTAAATATAGCGAGTCCTTATCACAAACTATATATATACTAATTACAACAAGACATTCATTAATTGGATTGTACTGTTCACGCGTGGTGCCGTCGTCGCATATATAAGTAAGGATAGTTTGAATGACAATTCAGCACCAAGTCCACCGAAGTTATTATTACTTCAAAGCGCTACTGCCTATATGGATAAAACAAGGTGTAATAATGATGTTTTAGGTGGTGGTAGTTTCTCTGTTAGGACATTATAGCTGAAATATATAGCCTAGCTAGCCTATAGTCGGTCTGATATATATTAGAGAAATAGTAAAGTAATATTCGCCAAACAATCTGACGGGCCAGATATTATTACGGCCCGCCACAGTCTGAGCATGCGTAGTGAGCTGTGGCGTCATCGTTTATCTCTAGACTATGCGTTTACAGTGGCTGCACGGATCCACTGAACGGATATTTTGGAAAATCTTCACTTTAAAATGTGTTTAAGAAAATCTCCGTTTATGTCTCTGAAAACACCCTTTACGTGTGGATGAAAGGCCCAATCGTGGAATAAAATGTGCGTTTGGCAAAAGATCCATATACGTGGGGACATGGCTTTAGACGTATACTATCTTGATAACTCATAAATGAAAGCAAAATAATATTTAGGCACTGTAAACCAAATGCAAGCCCAGAGTATGTTTGTTAACTAAATTGCGGGCCCTGCCTTTTTAAACGGCAGCAGTGAAATAGTAACTTTTCAGGTAGCTTTCTAGCTTCAAACGGTGTTCCAGGGATCCACTGTATCCTCTGAAGACAGTTTGTTTATTCAGTTGTGAAAATATACCTTAAAGATGATTCACTTCTCTGACCCTTACAAAACTCCATGGTGCAGCTTTAAGAACCCAGCGTGTAGGAGCCAGTCTCTCAGGCTCTTCAACAGGGTGGTAGGAGCCAGTCTCTCAGGCTCTTCAACAGGGTGGTAGGAGCCAGTCTCTCCAGGCTCTTCAACAGGGTGGTAGGAGCCAGTCTCTCAGGCTCTTCAACAGGGTGGTAGGAGCCAGTCTCTCAGGCTCTTCAACAGGGTGGTAGGAGCCAGTCTCTCCAGGCTCTTCAACAGGGTGGTAGGAGCCAGTCTCTCCAGGCTCTTCAACAGGGTGGTAGGAGCCAGTCTCTCCAGGCTCTTCAACAGGGTGGTAGGAGCCAGTCTCTCCAGGCTCTTCAACAGGGTGGTAGGAGCCAGTCTCTCAGGCTCTTCAACAGGGTGGTAGGAGCCAGTCTCTCAGGCTCTTCAACAGGGTGGTAGGAGCCAGTCTCTCAGGCTCTTCAACAGGGTGGTAGGAGCCAGTCTCTCAGGCTCTTCAACAGGGTGGTAGGAGCCAGTCTCTCCAGGCTCTTCAACAGGGTGGTAGGAGCCAGTCTCTCAGGCTCTTCAACAGGGTGGTAGGAGCCAGTCTCTCAGGCTCTTCAACAGGGTGGTAGGAGCCAGTCTCTCCAGGCTCTTCAACAGGGTGGTAGGAGCCAGTCTCTCCAGGCTCTTCAACAGGGTGGTAGGAGCCAGTCTCTTCAGGCTCTTCAACAGGGTGGTAGGAGCCAGTCTCTTCAGGCTCTTCAACAGGGTGGTAGGAGCCAGTCTCTCAGGCTCTTCAACAGGGTGGTAGGAGGCAGTCTCTTCAGGCTCTTCAACAGGGTGGTAGGAGCCAGTCTCTCAGGCTCTTCAACAGGGTGGTAGGAGCCAGTCTCTTCAGGCTCTTCAACAGGGTGGTAGGAGCCAGTCTCTCAGGCTCTTCAACAGGGTGGTAGGAGCCAGTCTCTCCAGGCTCTTCAACAGGGTGGTAGGAGCCAGTCTCTTCAGGCTCTTCAACAGGGTGGTAGGAGCCAGTCTCTCCAGGCTCTTCAACAGGGTGGTAGGAGTCAGTCTCTTCAGGCTCTTCAACAGGGTGGTAGGAGCCAGTCTCTCCAGGCTCTTTTCAACAGGGTGGTAGGAGCCAGTCTCTCCAGGCTCTTCAACAGGGTGGTAGGAGCCAGTCTCTCCAGGCTCTTCAACAGGGTGGTAGGAGCCAGTCTCTTCAGGCTCTTCAACAGGGTGGTAGGAGCCAGTCTCTCCAGGCTCTTTTCAACAGGGTGGTAGGAGCCAGTCTCTCCAGGCTCTTCAACAGGGTGGTAGGAGCCAGTCTCTCCAGGCTCTTCAACAGGGTGGTAGGAGCCAGTCTCTTCAACAGGGTGGTAGGAGCCAGTCTCTCAGGCTCTTCAACAGGGTGGTAGGAGCCAGTCTCTCAGGCTCTTCAACAGGGTGGTAGGAGCCAGTCTCCCAGGCTCTTTTCAACAGGGTGGTAGGAGCCAGTCTCTCAGGCTCTTCAACAGGGTGGTAGGAGCCAGTCTCTCAGGCTCTTCAACAGGGTGGTAGGAGCCAGTCTCTCAGGCTCTTCAACAGGGTGGTAGGAGCCAGTCTCTCAGGCTCTGTTCAACAGGGTGGTAGGAGCCAGTCTCTCCAGGCTCTTCAACAGGGTGGTAGGAGCCAGTCTCTCCAGGCTCTTTTCAACAGGGTGGTAGGAGCCAGTCTCTCAGGCTCTTCAACAGGGTGGTAGGAGCCAGTCTCTCCAGGCTCTGTTCAACAGGGTGGTAGGAGCCAGTCTCTCCAGGCTCTTCAACAGGGTGGTAGGAGCCAGTCTCTCCAGGCTCTGTTCAACAGGGTGGTAGGAGCCAGTCTCTCAGGCTCTTCAACAGGGTGGTAGGAGCCAGTCTCTCAGGCTCTTCAACAGGGTGGTAGGAGCCAGTCTCTCCAGGCTCTGTTCAACAGGGTGGTAGGAGCCAGTCTCTCAGGCTGTTCAACAGGGTGGTAGGAGCCAGTCTCTCCAGGCTCTTCAACAGGGTGGTAGGAGCCAGTCTCTCCAGGCTCTTTTCAACAGGGTGGTAGGAGCCAGTCTCTCCAGGCTCTTTAACAGGGTGGTAGGAGCCAGTCTCTCCAGGCTCTGTTCAACAGGGTCATTAGCTTCTCTAGGAAGGTTGGGATGAACAAACCTGTTGTGTTGAAGCTTGGCAGAATGGCCACAGACAGAGCGAGACAAGGATGTTTAATTTACAGTATGAACAGAGGGAAGGAAGGAGAGAGAGAGAGAGAGAGAGAGAGAGAGAGAGAGAGAGATCATCCATGAAATATACCTTCAGCAGGAAGATTAACTTATCTTTATTCAAGATACAGTGTTTCAGGTCTTAATATAGACTTGAATGCATTATCTATCTAAAATAACCTTAACTCTAACCCTAACCATCACAATCATCAAACTAAATCGGGATGTCGAAAATTATTTATTTGGTAGCATCATGTCGTGATTTTGTGGGTGTGTAGTCTTGAAATAGATTTGTATGTGATTTTTCACATGAACAAGGTACTACACATATACTCGTGTAGTATACATCAACTGCAGTATATGTTGAAACTTGGAATCCATCTGTACTTTTGTATGGATTCCTTTAAATGCAGATGGATGCCACTGTTCTGTTGATTCTGTGGCTATCCAGGGGGATAGAGATCAAAGGGCTTTAGTTATCCTTTTCATAACAGTTCTAATATTTTGGGCAATTTTACATCAACGTACCTTCTGTTAAAAAATATGAGTACATTAAAAGAAGGGGGAAGTATCAGAAAATAAAGAATATTGAAAATACCTTGGATGTTCAAAAAAAAATGATCAGTCTTTGGATATATGAGTTTGACAGTTGGGTGTCAAAAGCAGTGGCACCCAATTCAGTATTCAGTGAAATTGGCTTCATACTGTAGGTTTTAAGCCTCCCCCAAAAAGCACATCCCTAACACATCCCTCTTATACTGTTTCTACATGAAGTACTACAGTACTACAGTACTACAGTAGATGTATCGGTTGTTCTTTGTCTGTGACATTCGCCATGATCACAGTAAACCTAGACTTTCCCCTACAGCTTGCAGTAGGTAAAAATAGGCACAATTTGGAAAATCAGTTCCAAGAGAGACCAGAGGAACTGTCTACTGTGAGTTCAAATAACATGTTGTCTTTCCAATGATAGTGACAACACTGTTATTGTTGCCTCTTAAGGGTCTAATTTGCAATCAGCTGAATGGCTGTATTCCTGTAGTGCTTTTCTATTACTAGTACCACACAAAGCGCTTTGCAATGGGATAATACTAATAATAATAACTTTATTTGTATAGCACTTTTCATACAGAAATTGCAGTTCAAAGTGCTTCACAACAGTAAAAAATACAGGCATAAGCGAGCATAAAAAATTAAATACAGAAAGATAGAGAGGTAGCAAGGTAAGGTTTTCAGTAATACAGATAATAAAATAGAATAGATGACGTCATACATTTGTCATTGTCGGTGACTCCCCACTGGGAATCAAGCCTTTACTGTAATACTAGTACTAGTGCCTTGCTCGACCATGCACAGGACCATTCAAATTGTTATGTATTTAACTTTTTTTTCATAAGCAAGTGTTATTTGTTTATTTAAACGGACCCCCATTAGCTGACGCCTAAGTGGCAGCTAGTCTTCCTGGGGTCCAACAACATACATACATTCATACATACATACATACATACATACATACATACATACATACATACATACATACATACATACATACATACATACATACATACATACATACATACATACATACATACATACATACATACATACATACATACATACATACATACATACATACATACATACATACATACATACATACATACATACATACATACATACATACACAAGATAACCTACACAGATAGAACTTAAGAAAAGCATATATCACAAAAGAAAAATGTATGAATGAATTCTAAAATGAATCATAGAATAGAGAAAAAACATGTATCATAGAATAAAAATAAATATAAAACAGGAGATGAAAAAACAAGAGATAAAATCCAGTTAGAACAAAATAAAACAATTTATCCAACGGAAGGAGCCATAGAATACAACAGCACTCTGTCTTTTCTGCAACCGAAAATGTCATTATGTCTCACAAAGATCTACCCTGCAGTACAGTAAAAGTATTGTCAGTGTGATTTCTTTTACTGCCCTGTCTTGAGTGCAGAAGGACAACAGTGTGTAGTATAGTGTGTATAGTGTGTGTGTGTGTGTGTGTGTGTATTGTGTGTGTGTGTGTGTGTGTGTTTCCACTCTGAGTGTGATTTCTTTTACTGCCCTGTCTTGAGTACAGAAGGACAACAGTGTGTAGTATAGTGTGTGTGTGTCTGTGTGTGTGTGTGTGTGTGTGTGTGTGTGTGTGTGTGTGTGTGTGTGTGTGTGTGTGTGTGTGTGTGTGTGTGTGTGTGTGTGTGTGTGTGTGTGTTTCCACTCTGACCTGGTGAGCGTACTACAGTACTGTTAGTCATACTGTACACACAGGTGCTTGGTTGAAGTCATGTCCGCTGAAAGCAAAGCATATAGAACCCACACGCCTTTTAAACCACGAGACAACAGTTAAGAAACACTGGGGGTCTTCTTCACACGGTTTTGTGGTCACTCTTCTCCCCCGTTGAATTCACGTCGTACTGCATTTAGTAAGGGGAGGTATTACGCATAATGTATAGTTTCACGTGACCACAAAAAAAACAGCAATCCTCTTCTATTATGGTTCAGAAGATAAGAATTTACAATACAGCAACACGCGGAGCTGCGTACTCTGGGCTGGATCTTCATCTTCTCACCTTAGAGATCGTAGAACACCTGCCGTAGGGGGTTGTTGTGGGAAAGAGTGGTTGCTATGCAACGTTACCGGTCTTTGTGTCCCTCTGACTTTTCCATTCTTCAGAGCTGCAGTGCACTTGTCTTGTGTCTGTTGTTCAGTGGTTTCCATGGAAACAGCACTTCCTCTACTACAGCTATACACCTCCGGCCGAGAGAGACAAAATCTGTATCAAATACGGATTATCCCGCGACCGGATTAGTATCAAATTATACGTTTGAATTGGGTGCATACATAGTATCACAAATAACAAAAGAAAAAAAACATTTCAACACATTTTTAGACAATTTAATTTTTTAATTAATTAATTAATTATTAACTAGAGATGTTTGACAGTGGAACGCAAGTGGAACACAAGTGGAACGTCCAACTCTACCTAGGAGAATGCCTACAGCCAAATGGAAGGTCAGAGGCAGGTTAAAATGTAATTGATTAAAACAGGTAGCCTATAGTCTCTTCTCCAGCCAAAGAATCAATGCTAAGAGGAGCAACTAATCAGCAATATGACACACTTCTTCTGTTAGGAAAGACGTAGGACTGAACCATGTATCAAATTCATATTGATATTGCAATATGAAAGAATGCAATATCCAGCCGACATTGCAAAGACTGCAAAAAGGGTATTTATAATTCTTCTTCTCAAGAGTCTGGCAACTTCACTTCACTCACTGCCAAAAATATGAATCTTACATAATGCAACGGTATTCATCACCTCTGGGAAAATCAACAGATGACTGTTGCACGGTGTCATGGTGATGCAGTTATTTTTTCTTTATTTATAGACAATGTGCATTTACATTAATCATTGTTACATGAAATTATGTTTGCACCAGATTTAGCAGAAGCTAATTTCCATCTGTAGTCTAGTGGTTAGTACTGTTACCTCACAGCCAGAAGGTCTTTTGGTTCAAGCCTGCCAGGTGGAGGGGGGGGCTTTCTGTGTGTGAGTTTGAAGGTTCTTTCCGTGTTTATATGGGTTTCCTCCAAGTACTCTGGCTTCCTCCCACACCAAAAGACGACATGCATGTTAGGTACATACATACTCCTGCCATTGCTCCTGACTAAGGCACTGGCTTTACAACTGGAGCTGGTCCCTGGGCAGCTGTCTGGGGCTGCTCACTGCTCCTAAGTGCTTAAATGGATTAAATACAGAGAATGATTTCCCCGGTCCACATGGATTAATGAAGTACAAGTTAACGTAATGCCATAGAGTTAGTCATGTGTTCCCACATTACACTTCTGAAAGAGTACAGAAGAAAAATGCAGTTAATTTACTGGTACAATAATAACCAGTTGTTTCCAGTTCATGCACCTTGGTTTAACCCTTTCACTGCCACACTACGGAAGGTTAACCATTTCACTACCACACTACAAAGGGTCAACATTTCATTACCCCACTACAGAAGGTTAACCCTTCACTACCACACTACAGAAGGTTAACCTTTTCACTACCACACTACAAAGGGTCAACCTTTTCATTACCACACTACAGAAGGTTAACCTTTCACTACCACACTACAGAAGGTTAACCTTTTTACTACCACACTACAAAGGGTTAATGTTTTCACTACCACACTACAGACGGTTACCGGTAGACCTTACAAAATGATACTGCAAGTTGCATCGCAATCACACAATCTGCTCAAATAATCACAATATGGTACTTTGTCCATCGTGCAGGCTCAGAAAGAAACTAGTTATATTTGGCAGCGGTGGCCTAATGGTTGGAGAAGCGGGTTTATGATTGGAATCTCGCTGGTTTGATCCCTGGGCCGACAGGATATATGGGTGGGGGTGGGGGGGTTAGATGAATAACACATCCCTCAACAACTATTGTTTAAGTGCCTCTGAGCAAGACACTGAACCCACAACAGCTCAGCTGCTCAGTGGCTAACAGTAAAAGACTGTGATTGTACAGGGAAGTTCCCAGATGTGTGTGTGTGTGTGTGTGTGTGTGTGTGTGTGTGTGTGTGTGTGTGTGTGTGTGTGTGTGTGTGTGTGTGTGTGTGTGTGTGTGTGTGTGTGTGTGTGTGTGTGTGTGTGTGTGTGTGTGTGTGTGTGTGTGTGTGTGTGTGTGTGTGTGTGTGTGTGTGTGTGTGTGTTATCATTTATCAGGATTGATCAGCTGTCTTCTGAAGGTCGTCACTTGTTGCCTTATTGTGCCAACTGTTCAGTTAGGGCAGGGGTCTGCAATTTTTTTTTTTTTTTTTACACCTCTTATTTTGGAGATCAAGGTGATACTGTGACACTGAAATAAAAAAATATTTCGTCAACTAAAATATACGTCATACCCTGCGCCTCTCCCTGCCGTCTGCAGGTGGCTAAGCTTGAGTTTCCGACCCCCCAGTAAGCTAACCATGGATAAATCCAAAAAAAGGAAAGTCTCTGAGGAAAATAGAGGGTTTAATTCAGCGTGGACAGATTAATTTGCTTTCATGACTAACTATGCAGGCTTACCTGTATGCCTGATATGTGGTGAGAAATTTGCGAACAACAAAAACATTTATTTTTATTTTATACATTTTCCACAAATAAGGGAAGGACTCAAATATGGCTGCATAGTTCGGGGGTTTTATTTCAAAGTAGGTCTACAGATGGCAGTGTTTTTTCTCCTCATCTGTGTTTTATTTCAAAGTAGGTCTACACATGGTAGTCTTTTCTCAAAGTAGACTACTTTTTATTTTATAAATAAGGGATAGGACTCATAGTTCTGGGTTTTATTTCAAAGTAGGTGAGGTCGTTTTGAAGAAAGGAAATCAGATCAAAATGAAGACCAAATAACTTGGTGGAAAAAGGAGGTCTTGCTACCTCTGTGGTATGGAAAATGTGGGGTATGCTTGGGGATAACTAGTGCTGTCAGGCGATTAAATTTTTTTATCTAATTAATTACAGGATTTGTAATTAATTAATCTAATTAATTGCATTTTAATCGCATAACCATTTTATGCCTGATATTGTTATGGTTTGTAACCGATCCCAATCGCACAACACAAGACAGGTATGAGAGTAAGCCAAAACAGGGCATTTATTCAATACAAACAAAAAGCGGCACTGTCCCTTTAAGGGAGAACACAAAAACACTGGAACAAGGAAATAGGGAAAAATGTGGCACTGTGCCTTTAAGAGGCGAACAGGCTAAGGGGAAGGCTAAGGGACAGGGCCAGGGCAAAAGGTCAGGGCAGGAACAGGGGCAATGGAGAGGGGGAACAGGGACAGAGGCCCGGGGAGGCGGGCTGGGGACAGGGACAGAGAAACAGGGTTAAGGCCTTGGACAGGGCGAGGGCCAGAGCTGCTTACAGGGATGGCAGGGTTCCGACGGCGGAGGCCTGGCAAGGAGATCCTCCTTGGAAGCGATGCGCGCCGGCTTGGGCGTCTGGAGTAGGAGCGCGCCGGCTTGGGCGTCTGGAGTTGGAGCGCGCCGGCTTGAAGAGACGCATCCTCCCGTGGTATAGGAAGCGATGCGCACCGGCTTGAGGTCTGGAGTGGGAGCGCGCCGGCTTGGGCGTCTGGAGTAGGAGCGCGCCGGCTTGAAGAGACGCATCCTCCCGTGGTATAGGAAGCGATGCGCGCCGGCTTGGGCGTCTGGAGTAGGAGCGCGCCGGCTTGGAGAGACGCATCCTCCCGTGGTATAGGAAGCGATGCGCGCCGGCTTGAGGTCTGGAGTGGGACACTGGAAAACCTCCCGTAGGGAATTAGAGAGCGCAGACGGTGTCCCACTCCAGGCAAACGGCGACAGGTGGTGATGGCTGGCACCTCGTCTCACGCCGGAGACGCGGCAGGTGATGGTAACGTCCAGGACTCCATGAACACTGAACACAGAAAAGGATAAAGAGTCCAGAACAAAGAACCAGCATACAGAACGACCCGACGAGGACTGGAGGGGAGGTCCAGGTATTTAAAGCCCTCTGGGGCGCTAAGCATAACTTATCACAGCTGTGAAAGGTAGTCCAAGGGTGGGGGCTGGTGAAGAGCAGAGGAGAGTAAAACATCGCAAGGGTGGGGGCTGGTGAGGTGAGGAGAACAGGGAATTAAAGGTCCAGGGAACATGCGAAACCTCACAGATATTCTATATTATATAATCATATTTCAAATAGCATGTGTCCGGATGGCAGAATTCAGTACTGTATCTACAAAACCTTCTGTTTAATCATCTCCCATCTATTAATTTGCTTAGATTTTTTAGGTCTGGTCAATTTGAGCATGGTGTTATTCACAGTCAAAGATAACGTTTTTTTTATTAATATTCTCATTTGGTTCATTACAATTTACTCAAGCCTAGTAACAGACACAGTATTTCTGACACTGGGAATACATTCCCTGAGATCCATAGATGTCCCTAGAATCAGATACCAAGAAATGTGTATACTGTAATTAACCTAGAAATGTACATAGAATATACGACACATGCAAATGGACCATATTCAAAAAATATGTCTGTAAATGTGTATTCTAGTTAATTTTCATAACGCGATAATTTGCTGTGTAATTAATTAATCTAATTAACGCGATAAACTGACAGCCCTAAACGTTATACACTGTGTTATCTTCATTTTAAGGGTAAATAGGTTTTTCGGCTCCAGATGAATTTTATTTTGTAATGGGAAATGGTTCTTTTGATAGTAAAGGTTGCTGACCCCTGAGTTAGGGCGATATAGCCAAAATCATGGATATCTTTCTTATTTTTCATAATATAACGATATGATGGCATTTGTTACTTCCAGTGCAAATGACAGTGTCCTTTTCAATCTCTTTTTTGTAACACAGTTACAAACTACTTTGTTCAAAAAAAAAAAAAAAAATCTTTAGTACACCTCTGCATTAGCGGCCTAGCACAGAACGTTTGTGTAGCGCTCTTCCTTCCAGTATGGCTGCCTATAACCATTGGCAACCACTTTCAAAATAAAATGCCTCATTTCTGTGCAGTGGTAGAGTAGGTAAAACACTGGAAGATGTCAAATTATTATATTTTTCATATATCAACACATAGCAACTGTGGGGTTTTGCACATAGCAACTGTTCTCTCTTCCATAGCAACAAAACGGTTGCTATGTTACAGGTAGCCATGTTGGAAGACAGAGAACTACACAATTCCGTGCAAGGCCTATATTCTTATTTCTATTGGATGGATGTTAAAATACAGTGTCCCTCCTCCCAGTGTGTGTTGTCAATGAAAGATGATGCATTCCTGTTTCTCCTTCCCCCCTCTCTTTGTCTCTATCTCTTCTCTCTCTTCATCTCTCTCTCTCTCTCTCTATTGCTCTCTGTATGTTATCTTTTTCTCTCTTGTTCCTTGGTCAGACACAGAAACACACGCTACAATGCACACACACCAACACGCACATATGCATATGCACACACACCCACACACACACACACACACACACACACACACACACACACACACACACTTAGACTGTCGTCTTCAGGCTAGTAAATCATTTAAAGGTCAAACACGGTTTGGTTTCCTATAGACTGAATAGTGACTTTATGGCCGTACTTGTTTGTGATAATGGATTATACTGAGAGGAATTCATAGCAGTGGTGAATGCACTGAGACACAAATAGGCTCCCATTTAAAATCCACAGTGGATTTTTCTATTTATCACAACACGCATGGATGGCCCTTTACTATTCCATATTATACTGTAGATCACAGCACACACACACACATACATACACTAGGAGTGTGCAGAGATGTCATTATCTGTATCTGTTCAACCAACAAAATTATCTGTATCCGTATTTGGGATAGAAGACCGGAAGTGGGTTGATTGATTGATTGAAAACTTTAATTAACAGATTGCAGAATGGGTACAGTACATTACAACTCAATACACACAATTGTTAGGGCGGCTAAGTGGCGCAGTGGGCAAGGCGCTCGCCACTAACGCAGGAGATGCTGGGTCCGAGCCCAGCTCTCGGCGTTGCTACCGGCTTGGCTGGTCGTTCATACTAACACAATTGGCAGTGTTAGGGGTGGGAAAGCCGGTGGGTGGGGATTGGACGTTGTGGACAGCGACTCCTACAGGTCGGTTGGTGCGCCTGTACAGCAGAATCAGGAAGTATCAGGGGCAGCGTGAGCCTCCCACACGTTACTCCTCGCCACTGAGAGATCGCGCTGTTCCGGTGAAAAGATGCGACAGCTGCCTCCTCGTGTACCAGAGGGGACACGTGATGCAAGGCTTGGTCCTCACTGCAGCCGACCAGTGGGAGGCATAGTCTAGCAACGTTCGAGACAGGGGAGGGGAGAATTGAAGGGAGAATTGGCGAGGCAAAATTGGGATGGGAGAAAAATAAGGAGAAAAAGTGGATAAAAAAAAATACACACAATTGTTAAGGGGATGCAGACCAGAGAAAGACTTTCGTCTTGTTTACATCAGGGTCCCCCATTTTCAATTCATAATGACATTTATGACATACACAACATACAGATATACAGATATAAAAATCGAATCTAATCATCTAATCTAATCTAATCATGACTTTTATGACATACATGGCATACACATACAGTACTGTTACATTTGTGACATACAAGATATGCACATGTACAGTACCGTTCGGACATTTACGGGGGCCAGTTTCTAATTGCAGCCTCCCGTAGGTGCTCTTTGAGAGTGGTTTTGAAGGTGGGTAGGGATTCAAATTTTTTTTTACGGCTGTGTGTAGGGCGTTCCACATTGATGTGGCATAATTGCGAAACGTGTTTAGTCCATTGTTTGAGCCGAATCTGGGTTGCACATGATTTGTGGAACTCCCTCTGGTGTTGTGGTCGTGGTATTCACTGACCTTTGGGAAGTACCTCGACATGTACATGGGTACCTTAGTTGTGTGGTGTATCTTGTAGACCAGGCCCATTGCAAGTTGCTGTAGGGGAGAACGGGAATAGTTGTCACACTTTTTACTCTAGTGTGAATTGCTCATCATCAAAACATCTTTCAATAGTCATTCCTACATTAAATTGAAGCTTAAGATGTTGGCTTGAAATGTGTATCCCTCTCATTTTCCAACATATTATAACAAAGAGTTAATCACCTATCAAAGACACTCTGACACATTGTGACAACCAACCCCATCATGGGGATGGTTGTCACACACTATGGGGTTGGTTGTCACCATGTGTTTTAATGGGGAAAATCTTAAAAAGAAGACAAGAAGGCAGAACTAAATTTGAAAGTTTAATTGCATTGACATGTTGACAAATACATAACGCATCTTAACATGAACATAAACAGAAAACACATCTTTAGGCCATCCTATATAACAAAATAAGAACACAATAAATCGGCCTAACAATAATAGCCTACACAACATGTGACAACCAACCCCAAATAAAATGTGACGACCAACCCCAACTGGAATGTCTTGATAGCATCAAGGCTAACAGCCATCTAACAACTAGTTAGCTAGCTAACAACAATCTAAACTATAGCTATCCCTTCACACTTTTTAAGGGTAATAATTGTTTAAAAGCCTAGAAGAAAAATACTGAGGAGCGGAATATTTACCAATGGACATGAAAAACACAAAAAGTCCTCTCACCTCAAATTCAGCTGTTTCACTCCAAAGATGACAATGTAGGTGAACTCTGACCCCAATTCTGGACATTTAAATACCCAAGTATGAGAGACAGGACCCTCTGGTGGTGAAATATAATGAATGTGACAACCTACCCGTGTGACAACGTCCCCCATTCTCCCCTACTCTGTCGTCTACTCTAAGCCATCCTAGGTTGTCAAAGTGGGCAGGGGTGAGGTGTGTTTTAGGAATAAGGTCAAGCAGTAGTCTGACCAGTTTGTTTTGTGATGTTTGTAATCTTGTTTTTAGCGCATTTGAGGTGCTTTGGTACCATGACATGAGGTGCAAGCATAGTCGTAGTACCCTTGAATGAGTGCTCCTGTTAGAGTCTTCAAGGTATTCTTGTTTACCAGAGAGGAGATCCGGTACAAGAATCTAGTTCGTTGGTTGACTTTTTTGATTACATTGGATGCCATTTTGTCACAGGAAATATTTGCCTCTAGGATGGACCCCAGGTATGTAATTTCATCTTTCCTTGTGACAATATTGTCACCCACTGTAACAGAGAAGCCGTTTGTCTTGCTGAGTTTGTTATTTGATCCGAAGAGAATGGACTCTGTTTTACCCAGGTGTAATGATAGTTTGTTGTCTGCGAGCCAGATGCAGATTCTGCCGAGTTCCGAGCTGAGGGCTTTTTCAACCTGCAACTTGTTCTTGTCAGAGACCAGCAGGGCTGAGTCGTCCGCGAACAAGAACAAGTTGCAGTCACAAGCTGACGACATGGCATTTGCATAAATTAGGAACAGTAACGGTCCTAGTATGCTTCCTTGTGGAACACCACAGCTCACTGGGAGGGGGGGGGATAGGGTACCGTTTACCGCCACCATCTGTTCTCTCCCCTCCAGGTAGGATTGCATCCAGCTCACTGATAAACTATCAAAACCTATTGCTTTTAACTTGTCAATCAAAATGGAGTGATTGACAGTGTCAAATGCCATTTGTAGGTCCAGCATGACCATGCCGCAGTATTTGCCCGCGTCCACCTCTTGTTTGATGTGGTCATTCAAATAGAGAAGGCATGTGTCAGTGGAGTGAGATGTTCTGAAGCCAGATTGGAATTCGTAGATAAAAAAAAATTCTGCAAGGTACTTTTCGACCTGTTCGTAGACAATTTTTCCATAACTTTCGAGATGGAGGTAAGTATAGAAACAGGGTGGTAGTTGCCTGGGTCTAATTTGCTCCCTTTTTTGTGCAGTGGGGTCACTCTCGCAATTTTGAAGTCTTTGGGGACGTGTCCCTGTTTTATGGAGAGGTTTATTATGTGTGTAATCAATGACTGGGGTGATGGCGGCTGCTGAGTCTGAGGAATTTGGATAGGATATTGTCATGGCCAGTGGCCTTGTTTGGTTGGAGGGCACTCAGTTTTCTGAGTACCTCAGCTGTTGTTACCATTTACATTTACATTTAGTCATTTAGCTGACGCTTTTATCCAACGCCACTTACAAGTTCTGTACGACAAGCCATCAGGAAGGGCACAACTCTATCAGCTGAGTTACAATGTTCATCAACGTGTTGAGTGCTACAGTGTAGGTTAGTTTATTAGGACAAGTGCATGACAGTATGGTTAGTTAGGGTTAGATATATATATATATATATTTTTTTTTTAATTCAGATAATGGTTGAAGAAGTGCGTCTTTAGTCGACGGCGAAAGATTGGACGGGATTCGGCTGTCCTAACTGGGGTGGGTAGTTCATTCCACCATTGTGGGGCAAGGACTCTTTGATGACCCTCCCGGAGCTTGGATAGGAGTAGGTCTGAGGCGGCCAGAAGATGCAGAGCGTAGGGGTCTTGACAATTGACAATTTCAACAATTATTGTACAATACAAGATAGGAACAGATATAATAAAATTAACAAATTAACATTAGATTAAAGGAAGGTGTTACATCTGGCAAATGTATTTTCAAACCTATATCATGATCAAGTGTAGACATTTCTTTCAGCCCAGGGATTTTACAGCTACCATTGTACTGTAGCCTATATACCTCCTAATGGTAATGCCAAGCTAACAAAGAAGGAACTGCATGCCACCATTAGCAAACAACAGAACTCATTCCCAGAGGCAGCCTTTATTGTTGCAGGAGATTTTAATCACTCCAACCTAAAGACTCCCCAAATTCCACCAACATGTCTCTTGTCCCACAAGAGAAGACAAAACACTAGACGATGTTCACTCCAACATAACAGATACAGATACAAAGCTGTTCTCCTCCTACACCTGGAACAATCTGACCACCTCTCTTTGTTCCTTCTACCCAAGTACACCCCACTCATCAAACGTGTGAAGCCCTCAGTTAGAACGGTCAAAATATGGCCGGAGGGGGGCAGACTCTGAGCTGCAGCACCGGTTTCAGACTGGACTTCCTTTGCCACCCAGGCCACCCTGGACTTCCATACTGACATTGACTCCTACACCTCCTCCATTGTGGACTACATCAACTCCAGCATTGACAGTGTCACCACACTCAAATAGATTACTACTGTACATTCCCCAATCAGAAGCCGTAGATGAACAGAGAGGTCTGTATACTAGGGGTGTAAAGGTACACGTATCCGACCGCACCGAACCGAACAGTTTCAGTGTGTAGTGTACCGTACTGAACGGCTGTGTAGTGTACCGCACGAATACAACGGTATGTTAACCACTAACGACTGCCCACCGGGGGCTGTTTTTTTCACAATCTAATATAATTATTATTATTATTTTTTTTTTTTTTACAAGTCGATTATTAATTTCAATATAGAATATTCGTTGACAGCCCTACAAGTACAATTAGTTACTGCACACTACATCACCCCTGAGTGGAACATGGAAAGCCAAACTTTCCCCCACCGTACCGAAAACCCGTACAGAGCCTAGACTTCAAAACTGAGGTACGAACCGTGGTTTTTGTGTACCGTTACACCCCTGATGTCAACTGGTACAAAGAAATAAAGGAGTAAAGGCTTATTGTGTTTACTACCTGAAGTGCCCCTCTAAGCCTGGTATAAGCCATCGCAATGGGGAAAATAAATAAATAGGTCGTTCTCCAATGTTGACTTTGCTTCTCTCTCACTCTGAATAAAGGACTTTGCTCTCCATCCTAGCTAGCTTAGTTTTCTGATATATGCGCGCAGGAGCCGGTGAAGCCGGACTAACTGCATTACCTGCCCCTTATCTGTATGGCTGTCGGCAGCCGCGGGCACAGAGATTAGTCATGAGGACAAAGGCCTCCCTTTCGACCTCCACACGAGAGAACACTGCTTCATGCTGCTTTTGAGAGGGGAAGAAAATAACAGCGGGCAGCAGAGGGATCGGGCCTCCATGGAGCTTTGAAACCTGACTTCTCTCGGATACAATTTACAGTGTGGGATAGGCTAGATTCTAGCTAGCCAACTGTGATGGTAGGATAGCTCGTGTGAGCCGTTCACGGCGACGTAGAGCTGATAATAGTCTACAGCAGTGGTCCCCAAACTACGGCCCACGGGCCGGATCCGGCCCGCCTCCACATTTGGCCCGGCCCCCTGAACAATACCAGAGACGCATTATGATTTGATGATGATCCCAGAGAGGGTTATTTGGTTATTATTTATTTCATAAATAGTGTTATTTATAGTGTTATTATTTATTTCCTGACTTTCTTTTCCTGTGAAGATCCCGGAAAGGGTTATTAATATTTGGTTAAGTGTGGCTTTCTGGAAAACAATAAATGTTTACGTTTAGGCACCCCTGCGATCGTCACACTTGTTCTGTTACAAACTGACCCCCACCAGAGAAGGGGAAAGTCATGTGGCCCTCACAGGAAAAAGTTTGGGGACCCCTGGTCTACAGCCACGGTCACCGGTTAGTTAGTCAAATTCTGAAATTCTGTCTATTAGGCTACATGTTAAACCCTTTCTGGTGTATATGTGTTTTTGTTTTTATCTATCTATCTATTTATAGAATTCAACTAGTCTATAGAATATGGAACTAACTGTTTCAACTTGTCAACATAACTAAATGGACCCAAGTTTACTTCCTGTTGCAATGTTAGTTAATATCAATAAGTCAAATAAAACATGGGTCCAAGCTGTTCCCCTATAGCAAGGGAATTCCAGAGAAACCATATAGCTTTCAAAGGCCAGTAGCCATTGTGACATCATCAATAGAACATTCAATTTCTCAAACTTCTAATCTTGTATGTGACATTGTGCCGGACCAGTACACCTGAAAGGGTTAATAAACCACCAATCACTTTCACAGCAGCTTCTACTTTGCTTCCCAGTGACACACAATCCCCATTATCTACCTATTTAACAGTTACTTCTAATTCTAAAAGTGTGAATGATGAATTAAACGACATCAGTTCAAACGATATCTATTCCCATGCTTAATTAACATATATAGCTCCTCATTAGTTCCTACTATTTATAACCGGGGACGGGGAAGTAAAGTGTTTGAGATCGATTTTATTTTTACTGATGAGAGGCTACAGTATAAGTGTGATCTTGTCTTACATTCACATTTACATTTAGTAATTTAGCCGACGCTTTTATCCAAAGCGACTTACAAGTTCTGTACGACAAGTCACCAGGAAGGGCACAACTCTATCAGCTGAGTAACAATGTTCATCAAAGTGTTGAGTGCTACAGTGTAGGTTAGTTTATTAGGACAAGTGCATGACAGTAAGGTTAGTTAGGGTTAGATTTTTATTTTATTTTGTATTATATATTTCTTTTCTTCACACTTACAGCAACATGCTGCTGCTGCTGCTTCTGATGAGACAGATGCCGCTTTGTCTGCAGAATACACTGTAGATATAGATCTGATCATAGAGAATACACTGTAGATATAGATCTGATCATAGAGAATACACTGTAGATATAGATCTGATCATAGAGAATACACTGTAGATATAGATCTGATCATAGAGAATACACTGTAGATATATATCTGATCATATAGAATACACTGTAGATATAGATCATAGAGAATACACTGTAGATATAGATCTGATCATAGAGAATACATACACTGTAGATATAGATCTGATCATAGAGAATACACTGTAGATATAGATCTGATCATAGAGAATACACTGTAGATATAGATCTGATCATAGAGAATACACTGTAGATATAGATCTGATCATAGAGAATACACTGTAGATATAGATCTGATCATAGAGAATACACTGTAGATATAGATCTGATCATAGAGAATACACTGTAGATATAGATCTGATCATAGAGAATACACTGTAGATATAGATCATAGAGAATACACTGTAGATATAGATCATAGAGAATACACAGATCATAGAGAATACACTGTAGATATAGATCATAGAGAATACACTGTAGATATAGATCATAGAGAATACACTGTAGATATAGATCATAGAGAATACACTGTAGATATAGATCTTCTAAACATTTACTTACAAATCATGATTGAGTGCCTTGGAACTACAGTATTGTAACGTTGCTCGTTTTAACACGGTATTCACGACTCTCGAGGCAGGTTGTTATAATTCTCACTTTGCTTCTTTATTCAATCATCAGTTACATGTTGCAGACAGTATACGTGACTCATTGCTACAACTTCCCATGCCCCAAGAGAGTGCACCCTGGGTGCCACATCCTCTTTTTATTATTTTTGTATCCACTTTTTCTCCTCTTTTTCTATTTTTCTCCCATCCCAGTCGAACCCGGTGTCTCTTGCGTTGGTGACGAGCGCAATGTCCGCTGCCACACCCTCTTATACCTTCCCCAGGTCAGCCCCTGCCCCCCCGACTCTGTCAACCTGCGGCTTGCGCGACCAATAGCGTCGCCGCCGGCCCCAGGATGAGTGCAGAGTGACAGCTCGGCTGACCAACCAACCCAAATCTCAGGGTCGCTACAGTATGTTCCGATAGACCTGTTCGCCGTTTACATCAGACTCAGTGTGCACGCCGCGCATCACCGGGGCAGGAAGGAACGTAATCCTGGTCAGAACAACGGGGCAGACTACAATATATTTGCATTTGTTAGCCATGCTAGCAATCTAAACAATCAATCCATGCCAAAGCTAGATATGTAAAAGGTGAAAGACTCACACTCGGGGAGCTCCAGTAGCTCACCACGTACCGCGAGTGCTATTTCAGCGCCGTGGACAACCGTGCTCGTCACGGATCTGGGGCTGAGCGCGTTCGAATCCCGGACGGCAGCCGTGCCTTTCCCAGAGTGTCTTCCCCCCCCATCTGAACCCTTTCAGCCTGCTTCTGTCGGTCGAACTTGACCAAGTATGAATGCGATGAAAAAGCGATAAACGCTAAAAGAACCAGCTGACTGGTCAAAGTTTAAAAAAAAGAAAGACTCACACTCACAGCCATGCTGATTTGGCAAAATCACATCCAGCCGTTTTTGTTTGAAACAACTTTTAGTCAGGGGCAGGATTGTAAAAAGTACCCAGAAATTATACTTAAGTGAAAGTATGGGTACCGTCTCAAAATCGTACTCAAGTAAAAGTCAGAGCATCTGGCTAAAAACACACTTGAGTAAAAGTTAAAAAGTTTCTACTTTAACTCAATGACCGCCACGCTGTTTTCCCCATCTCTACTCAATGGCGCGCCAGTGTTATTGACCATTTTAGTGATGTTTGCGGACCCATCGTGTGTTCTGTATTATAGCTATGGAGACAATAGTATGGCTAATTTGACAGGCATTGTTTATAGTCCAACACTGACTAACCAGTTCATTTCTACATACTTTAGTTTGTGAGCTATTCCATGCTAAACATCGCCCCTTTCCAAAATAATCCAGTCTTTTTTCCTAGATTGTGAGATATGACATGTTATATGCATTATGCCCAAATCGTTCGGGTTGCTCGCCTGAAACTCCAAATATTTCCAAATCAAAGGTATATACCATATATATATGTGTCTTCACAAAATCATCAAGGGGGGGTCGTCATTTTACCTCGAAACTGCGATCGTTACCAAAAGCATGTTTTAGGTCCAGTAAAATACGACACTGTGATCGGTACAAAAGCATGTTTTAGGTAAAGAAATTACCAGCAGGTTACCTAAAATAGACCTTACCTCAGTCAGAAGGTATTCCAAAATGAATAAATCCCAGTCGTCCCATCGCGATCGCAATTACTTGTGTATATTGGGCATGGCTATCATACGGGAAACAATAGATTTGAGGCATCAAATCTCCAACCAATTGCTATGTCCTGATCCACTTTGAGGGGGAAGCAGCCGGAGGTAACTCAGTACTGGAAGACAACTGATATCCCCAGTTCAAAAGGTAGGCGATACTGCCACCTGGCGGGATTCGATCATCATTGCCATTTTAACATAGGCAGTGGTGCCAGGGAGACACAGGCTGCTCCGAGCGAGTGTTTAGAATGGGGATCAAAGGAAAAATATCAAAGGATCTAAAAACGAGAAAACTAGTTTTTGGCGCTCAAGCATTGGCGACGAAACACGAGTATACTTGTTTTTAGCGCCCAATGAGTTAACATTTTCAAAAAAGTTAAAGTAAAAACTTTTTTTTATTCCGGAGCAATGAAATGTTTCGTTTCGTCCTCTTCATCACTCGTACTATCGTTTGTGGCCATCTTCTGTAGCTTGTCACTCTGACTGTCTATTCTTCTGATAGCAGGTGTCTAATCAGAGATCCCTGCTTTCTAGTCTTGCACAAGGACCAATCAGCATGGGTTAATTTTTCAATGATGGGGATTTGATTGGCTGTTTTTAAATAAAGTGCGGCCGCAGGATTAATAACGTTAACGTTAGTTCGGCCAGAGAAACAAATATACTAATTAAAATTGTTGGACCTGTGAGATTTGTACTTTGTATGTCTGCATTTTAAATGTAAGGAGTAAAAAGTGTGTTTTTTTCTCTGAAATGTAATGGAGTAAAAGTACAGTTCAGAACGAAAACCACTACTAGAGAATAAAGCTCATTTGGGTCCAAAGAAATCTGTCTCCCATTCATAGTTAAGTCTCACACGCTTATTGACATCATAATCCCCTGTGCCTTTTCTTCCCCACGTATGTCAATTTTTTTTGATGTTTTCCTTTCCTGCTTACCAGTAATGTTGTCCTTGATACTGCATGTGGGGTTAATGGGAAAATTGTGTATCACCAAAGTATTTTGTGGTTTGTTAACGTCCCATGAGAGCATGCAGTGACGTTGGGTGGATCTGGGTGGATCTGGGTGGGTTGGGTGGGTCTGGGTGGGTCTGGGTGGGTCTGGGTGGGTTTGAGTGGGTCTGGGTGGGTTTGGTGGGTCTGGGTGGGTTGGGTTGGTCTGGGTGGGTTGGGTGGGTCTGAGTGGGTCTGGGTGGATCTGGGTGGGTTGGGTGGGTCTGGGTGGGTTGGGTGGGTCTGAGTGGGTCTGGGTGGGTTTGGTGGGTCTGGGTGGGTCTGAGTGGGTCTGGGTGGGTCTGGGTGGGTTGGGTGGGTCTGAGTGGGTCTGGGTGGGTTTGGTGGGTCTGGCTGGGTTGGGTGGGTCTGGGTGGGTTGGGTTCTACAATGCTAAACTATTTTCGTCTAGCGATTATTTCCTTTTTTTTTTTTTAGCTGCAGTTTAAAATTCTAAATCCTCTGCCTTATCAGAGAGAGAAATGTATATTAGAGGACTTTGTTCACGGGACCACAGCTGCATGAACCACAGATGAAGCTAGGAGCAATCTATTAATAGTCCATAGATTTTCCTAGAGCTGCAGGAGATGATGGGAGACCCGGGAGCAGCCAGGAAACACGTCAGCCGTGAGAGGTCATCAAAAGTTTCAGTCTTACTTCTCTGGTTTTTGGCTTTGGGAGAGAGTAACATATGTTCAAGAATATTGCTTGAATTTCCCCAGGCCATATTAGAATTCTAAAAGGAATATCTACAATATTTGTTCTCATTCATGGTGGATGTAGCGGCACATCTAGCACTTGAAAAATGCCCCTGGCCTTCATTCATTCTCTCATTTTGTCCCCACTCAAAGTTCCAATTTTCAGTGTTTATTGCCAGTGTCATGTGTAACTGAACTGTGCTTCATCAGGTCCATTGAGTCCGCGCATAAAACCTGATTCATGAGCATCATAAACCACATCAGAAGATCTGATCCTCAGAGCAGCTAAGGGTGTATGAGGGGGAAAAGTCCCTTACCAAGTCATAACCATATTAATATTATCAACACTGAACTTGGGGCAAGACATATTGGCAGTATACAGTGTTAATATAGGTAATAGAATGGTAATATAGTAATTACTACACTAGTAAATTACATACTGTAGACTTGTTCACTGTAACAGCCAATATAAAAAACCCTATTATTTCTCTTTATTACATGGCGTTTTCACAATCGCCGAAATGCTTGCTTGTGATTGGTCAATAGCACGCGTCAGAGGTCCGTTATCACACGATAACGGACCTCTGCCAAGCAATAATGACCGCTGTGCGCAGCTGTTCGCAATCAAGCCCACTACAACACTGTATCAGTGCTGCTCAGCATATGCACAGCTGCACTCAGTCATCAGTGCAATCAGACCACAGACCTGCCGACTGCCGATAATAATAATCACTTTATTTGGGCTGACAGAGCCACAGAACAACTGCATTTGCATTTGATCTCGTCTTGTCGATGGTGTACAATGAATTAGGTATATTTGTTAGTAAGTTAGCCATGTAATAAGCGGGATAATGTATAGCTATACTCGATCATTGTCGCAAAATAATTGACCTTCACTGACGTTTAAAACACCTCGGCGCTGCGCCTCGGTATTTTAAACTCTGTGTCTGTCAATTATTTTGCGACAATGACCTCGTAGCTATACATTATCCCTTACTTATTTCCTTCCCATTTTCAGCTATTTATTTTTGTAATATTTCAAGTTTCTTTTACTATCTTTCAAATCTTAGTGTGTAGGTTCTGAACAGTTTTTATACCAGCCTGTATTCAAATCTTACTGTGTATGTTCTGAACTCGTTTTTGTCAAGCTGTTTCAAATCTTAGTGCGTAGGTTCTGGTTTTTTCCTGCCCAGTTCCAAACGACTGGCATCATTTGTGTCTACGACGTAACTTCCCAGTTGTCACAGCGAGCCCAGAGCAAGTATATAATATGGTTATAAGCCAGAACAGATAAAAATAGACCAGGCAAGGAGGAGGACCAATTTCCCAGCAGTGGGGCAGCGCTGTAGCAAGTCAAGTGAAGTCAAGTCAAGTGTTCCTTTATTCATTCCCTTGGGGGAAATTCAGGTGGCATAGCAGCATGGAGAAAATGATAGTAGAATAGAACATAATAACAATAGAATGGCAATATACTGTGGACATGTATATAATAGTAAGTCGATAATAGTATACATGGACATAGTAATAGCACACTGTGCCAGAGTCTGTGCAGTGTTTATTTAAGCTGTGGCCCTATTTTCAGAAATTTCGCCTAAAAGTACATGCCCAAGTACCGGTAAATGGAAGATTGCTCCACTCAATCTACTATAATCCCCATTTAGAAAGTTATCTGATAATATAAGATAAGATATTCCTTTATTGATCCCCTTGGGGAAATTCTGGACTCATTGGAAACATTGGTATGTGCATTTAACTGTGATCTCCAACGTCTAGTGTTCTAGTCCAGTTAGAGTACCTTGTCTATACTGCACCTTGTGTATACTGTTTACTTTTACTCTTACGATACTCATAGTGCATATTCAGACTCAAATTCTTTATTGCCTATATTTATTGTAACGTATAATATAACCAATAGGGCGTACAGACAATCGTCTGCTCCTTTGTTTACACTGTTTATCTTTCTCATATTTCTTATATTCAGAGTTAATTATATTGTTATTACACGGTTTATTTTTCTCATATCTTCTATATTCAGATCAAATTTGATTGCCTATATTTATGTCTTTCTACTATTACCCTGCCCATACCTGTACCTCCCCTCCCCCACCCCCCATGCTGCTATGATGTCCATTATTTCCCCAAGGGGATCAATAAAGGAATATGTTAGCTTGTCTTATCTTATCTTATCTTTTATACAGTTACATTAACATTTACATTTGATCTTATCTTAGTGAGACACTGGAATGCCTAAAGACATTGTTCACACGTCAGTGGACTCATTTGCCTAATCTTTGTGGTTCTTTCCACCACAGTGTAAAGGCAGACAACAATAGGCTGAAGGAACAAGAATAGTACAGTGAAATGTAGTCCCTGGGACTAAAAGTTCAGAGTAATTACGGTCAAAACGTGACTCGACTATTGTCATTGATTGATTGATTGAAAACTTTATTAACATATTGCAGAATGGGTACAGTACAGTACAGCTCAATACACACAATTGTTAAGGGGATACAGACCAGAGAAAGACTTTCGTTTTGTTTACATCAGGGTCCCCCATTTTCAATTCATCATAACATATATGACATACATGACATACAGATAGACAGTACTGCTACATCTATACATTTATGACATACCAGATTTGCAAATACAATACTGTTTGTGATACAGTACAGTCAGCAGTCCATGCCCCGGTTGTGGAGCCTGATGGCGACTGGCATGAAGGACTGGCTGAGGTGATAGTGGTGTGACAGAGGGGCGATATACGTCTATGACTAGTTCCTCATAGAGGGGGTGGGAGGGGTTGTTCAGGATGGTGTCCAGCTTTTTCCTCATCCCCCTCTCTGTCACCACCTCTAGTTTCGACTCCCACTACCAGCTTGTTCAGTTTGTTAGTGAGAGAGAGTGAACAGTTTTTAAGTACCTCGGAGTCCACATATCCAAGGACGTGACATTGACAGTGTAGTGAAGAAGGCACAGCAGCGCCTCTACTTCCTTAGGCGCCTAAGGAAGTTCAAACTGAGTCAGAAGATCCTTAAGAACTTCTATTCGTGCACAATAGAGAGTCACATCCTGACTGGTAACATCACCTCCTGGTTTGGGAATAGCACCACACACAACCGCAGCAGACTACAGAGAGTGGCCCGTTCAGCCAAACGCACAATTGGAGGGGGGCTTCCCACTCTCCAGAACATTTACAACAAGCGTTTCAGGGCCAAGGCTAAGAGAATAACCAAAGACTCTAGTCACCCAAACAACTGCCTCTTTGAACTGCTGTGGTCAGGCAAGCGCTACCGGAGTCTCATGGCCAGTACAGAGAGACTCAGAAGGAGCTTCTATCCCCAGGCCATCAGGATGCTCAATGACTCCATATAACAACGCATCATCTACACTCATTGCACACACATCCACATGCACACACTCACTTTTAAACAAACACTCACCTTAACACTCACTTTAGACACTTTAACACTACATTATATTTATCTATTATTAAAGAGATTTGCACTACATTCATACCTCATTTGCAATTGCACCTTACCTCAAAGTTTTGTACCTCATTTTCTGCATTGTACCTCACTGCTTACTCATTTTTACTCACTGTACTTAGACTGTACCTATAGATTGTATATTGTATGTATATTGTATATTCCTCTTTACTTACTTTCTTTTTTTTAAAGACAAACAGCACTTACACAATACCTACAATGACATCAACAACACTACAGTACATCCACATGGGCCCCTTGAATTCAGCCGCGCTCAGCCTCCCAGACCTCCATGAGAGGGACCGCCCCCCCCCCCCCTCCCGCCATCCACCCCCAGAAACAGGGCTCCCCACATCCCAGGGCCATCTCACGCGGGGAAGAGTACTCAGCGACACGGGTACCTTGAATTTGATTGGGCCAGGCCCAGTAGAGGGGCGAGGGGTGGTACTCCCCCCCACCGAGCCAAGCCCGCTACCTCCCATGCCATCCAGCACCCCACCCCACGGCCGACGACCCCACAACATCCAAGACCCCACTCTCCAGGGCCAAACCACGGAAACGATGGTCCCCCTCCCCCGACATCCCCCCCCCTGAGTTAAGCCCATAGGAGCCCCCCATATCCCAGGCCGATGCGCTCGCCGCCGGGCCCCCAGCGACACGGGTCCCTTGAATCAATTGGGCCAGCCCAGTAGAGGAAAGGATAGGGGACTCCCCCCCACCGAGCCAAGCCCGCTATTTCCCATGCCACGAGAGCCCCACCCCACGCCCACCAACCCCCCAACACACAGGACCCCGCCGGGCAAAGCCCAGCCGCTCTGATCCCCCTGAGAGAAACCCCTCCCTCCCGCCCTCCTCTCCGAGAAACAGAACACCCCCACACACCAATCCCACAACACGCAAGGCCCCCCCTCCCCCGGGTCGAACTGCCGGAACGATGGCCCCTCCCCCCGACACCCCCCCCCCCCCCCCCCCCCCCCCACTGAACCCAGCCTGCCCACCTCTGTACCTCCCATGTCACCGACATCACCGCATATATTTATGAAAAATGAAACTAACAACACAATAAGAAAAAATTAAGTGAACATAAATGATTATATGGTTAGCACTCTTTCCCCAGTTGGCGGTTTGGGGGGGGGATCAGCCCTCCCACTGGAGAAGCCCCCCCCAGAGACGGAGATACCCCCCAAAAGGAGATTCTCCAAGCCTCTCTTCATGTCCAACATTTTGAATTCTTGTCCTTCATATTTGTCCATGTGCACATTTAAAGCAACTGCTATTCTAACATAACTCAGAAGAAAATAATATAAAAGAAGACTAATGACAATTGGCACTTCCCAGGTCATTCTTTTTAACCCTGTTTAACCCCCGTTGGCGGGTTGGAGGGGTAAGGCTCTCCTGGAGAGAGCCCCTCCTATAACGACGTAGATATCCCCAATGGGGATTCTCCAATGTCCCTATTATTGTCCAACATTTTATTTGAATTTTTATCTTTCATATGTTAGTACATTTCCAGAGCTCCCGGTCCGGTCTCCGAATGTGATTCCCCATGTTCCCTGTCATCTTATTTGTGTGTCATGTGTGCTAGTGTCTACAGTTTAGTCTAGTACGTGTTATTTGTATTATATGTCCCGAATCAAGTCCCAATTTCCCCAACTAATGTGCTTACCCTGTCTGTATTCCCAGTGGTCTGTGTGTTGTCTGCAGTGTGTCTCGAATCATAACCTCCATTCACTATCACATTATATGCATATGTGGTATTGAATCTTGGTCGGTGTGTATGACCTCAGTGCTCGAGTCCTGTTTGGTGTGTGAAAACTCGTTATTCAAGTTCTGGCTGGTCTGGTTGATCTCAGTGCTCGGATCTCGGTTGGTGTGTGTGGCCTCCGTGTTCGCATCTTGGCCGGCCCGGGCGACCTCCGCGCCTGCATCTCGTGTGCGGATGGTCCGGCCGACCTCGGTGCCCGAGTCCTGGTTGGTCCGGTTGTATCCAGCGTCTCCCCGTCCCTCCCCTGGGGGCCGTCCGTTTCACCTCTCCCGAACCAGCTTGTATCACTTGCTGCGTCGTATTCATCGTGTTAACTTCCATGTTAGCTTGCAGCTCCTTCTCCAGCCAGGCCTTGCTGCGGTCCAACACCACGTTAGCTTGTATCCCTTGCTGCGTCGTATTCATCGTGTTAACTTCCATGTTAGCTTGCAGCTCCTTCTCCAGCCAGGCCTCGCTGCGGTCCAACGCCACGTTAGCTTGTATCCCTTGCTGCGTCGTATTCACAGTGTTATTAACTTCCATGTTAGCTTGCAGCTCCTTCTCCGGCTAGGCCTCGCCGCGGTCCAACGCCATGCACGTTAGCCCCGAGTCCATCGATGTCGCTCTGGATGTTCTGCGTGCTAGCTTGGATAGCTTGGTTAGCTAACTCCCTAGCCCGTGTGCTAGCCCGTATGTCCTGGACCATCTGCATTATAGCTTGGACGTTAGCTTGGATGGTAGCCTGCATGCTAGCTTCCCACTGCGTCATGACAGCCTGAATCATCTCCTGAATCATCTCCTGCGCCCTCATTTGTACTTCTTCTGGGGTCGCTTTTCTCTCGCCTTTTCTCGTGTTCCTCCTTCCTCCTCTCTTATATCCTTGAATTGTCACTTTTTATTTCGCTTTGAATTGTTTTACTTCCTTTTTTTATATTCAATGACCGGGATATCTTTCATGTGGCTGCTCACCAGAACGTCGCAAACCGGAAGCGTTTTTACTTACTTTCTTACTTACTTTTTTTTACTGTATGAAGCACACTCAGGGGCTCATACAGAACCAAGCATTTCACCGTAAAGTATGTGTATTTTATTGTGATAATTAATAAACAAACGTGAAACTTGAAACTAGTGTCTCTTGAGTTGTTACCCCCCCCCCCTCCCAGCATACCACAGCAAAGAAGAAAAGCACTTAACCTCCAACTGAGCAAGGCACATAACCACCAACTGAGCAAGGCACTTAACCACCAACTGAGCAAGGCACTTAACCACCAACTAAGCAAAGCACTTAACCACCAACTAAGCAAGGCACTTAACCACCAACTGAGCAAGGCACTTAACCACCAACTAAGCAAGGCACTTAACCACCAACTGAGCAAGGCACTTAACCACCAACTGAGCAAGGCACTTAACCTCCAACTGAGAAAGGCACTTAACCACAAACTGCCCCAGTGGAGCTGCTTGTTGGCCAGTTGTAGAAAACTGGTTGTACTGGGCAGATCCCAGGGGTGAATGTACTGTATGTAACAGTGTAACTGTGTAGCATGGCATTGGTGTAAAAAAAAAAAACGTATAATGCAAATCTACCCTGGGTAAATACAGGTACAAATTCTAATAATAATAATAATAACAGTAGCCCGGAGTTCCCGCAGGCGAATGGACTAGCGGAGAGAGCTGTGCGCAGCGCGAAGCAACTCATGGAGAGGTCCAGACGGGACGGAACAGACGTCTTCCTAAATCTGCTCAACCTCCGTAACGTTCCACGTGACCAGTCACTTGGGTCACCGGCTGAGCGGCTCATGTCAAGACAGACACGTACCACCCTACCCATCTGCAAGACACTACTGGTTCCAAAAGCGAAGGACAACAAGATGATCAAAGCACAGCTCGAGAAGAAACGCAGCATTCAGAAGTCGTGCTATGACGGATCAAGCAGGCCCCTCCAGCCACTGGCCCAGGGACATGTAGTGAGGTTACAGACTCCACATGGATTCGACCGGATGGGCACAATCAAGAGCATCTGTAAGGAACCAAGGTCCTACGTCGTGGAGTCAGAAGGAGGAGAGTACAGAAGGAATCGGAGACACCTTCTTCCCGTCTCGGAACCGGAACCGCCACAGGGTGACCTCAGCGACCCCTGCGACCCCGATATCACTCTCCAACCTCCGACTGGCCAACCCGAAGGCAACAGTCACCCCGTCACAGAGAAGGCAGACGCTCAACAACACGCCCAGATACAAGAGACTGTTCAAAAGACTAACCCGCACACTCAGTCTCCGTACATCTCACGGGCAGGCCGCGTCTGCAGGCCAAACAGCAGATATATGTAGTGTTTGTCACAAGGACTGTTAGGAAAAAAAAAAGGAAGGAGTAATGACGTTCATACTGTACACCTGTTGTGTATTACCACTTGAAGTACAGTTAACCTGTGGTTTGTTCAAATAGCCACATGCTAGATAGTAGTAAAGTAATCACTTTCATGGCGTAATTTGTTATAGCCTACTAGCCTGTAGACTAGAGCATTGTTAGTATTTACATTAGAGCACAACTTAAGAGGAAGGATGTAGAGCATTGTGCTAGTCTGATACACAAGCTTGAGACGTGACGGCCCCCGTACTACTCTGACGTCACTCAGGAAGTAAACACCGGTCAGGTTAGCAGCATATAGCACTAGACTGTATCGTGTCATCCCTGTAAGCTACTTGTATTAAATACCCATCTACGCTCACCTGCCTACCTCTCGTTCTTAACTCAGGGATCTCTAATGACATTTGTCCTCATTTAACTGAATTTAAACTAGCCTCAAATGAGGTATACGATTTTCTTTCCACCAAAACCAAATCTAGGCAAACTGGAGCTTTATATCTGTGGTCAGGCGCTGGCCTCTATTGTTTTAAAGATCCCCTCCACACGTGTTTTTAACACTTAAAATGTTTTATATTGACTAACAATTAGTTTGGTATGGTTTTTCCACCATACATTTTCAATAAACTACTGAAAATGGCTTAACAGCATCCCTACGCCTTCCTTTGCCCTCATTGAGAATGCAAGGATCTATGAACGCCCTTCCCCCCATGTCTAAACTGTTCGTTGTTAAAAAGAAAAGAAAAAAACATGTTTTGGAGTGGAGATGACCTAGGTCTGCTGAGATTCATTAGGTGATGTCCAAAGCCATTTTAGAAGGACATTAAGCCACTGTATTTGTATTGCCACACAACTTCCATTCACAGTTTGTGTCCTCTTGTACAGTAGGCCCTGCCCTTCTGTCATCATGCTTGGCCAGGAATGTATTTGTCTAGCTCAGGGGTCAGCAACCTGCAGCCACTCAGCTGCGGCTCCCTGGTCAAAAAAGATAAATTAATTTTTATTTTATTTTATTTCTTTTTTATCTCTTATTTTGGAGATTGTGCCATAGGTACTGTGACACTGAAATTAAAAGATATTTCATCAACTAAAATATACAGCCTCTCCCTGCCGTCTGCAAGTGACTAATCTTGAGTTTCCGACCCCCCAGTAAGCTAACTATGGATAAAAGAATTAAAATAAAAGTCTGAGGTAAATAGAGGGTTTAATTCAGCGTGGACAGATTAATTTGCTTTCACGACTAACGATGCAGGCTTACCTGTATGCCTGATATGTGGTGAGAAATTTGCGAACAACAAAAAATTTACTTTTTATTTTATAGATTTTCCACAAATAAGGGAAGGACTCAAATAGAGCTGCATAGTTCAGGGTTTTATTTCAAAGTAGGTCTACACATGGTAGTCTTTTTTCAAAGTGGACAACTTTTTATTTGATAAATGTTCCACAAATAAGGGAAGGACTCAAATATACCTGAATAGTTCAGGGTTTTATTTCAAAGTCGGTCTACAGACACCAGTGTTTTGTCTCCTCTTCTGTGTTTTATTTAAAAGTAGGTCTACACAGACAGTATTTATTCTCCTCTTCATAAGAGTTTGAGGTTTTCCTTTGTTATAACAGGTAAAAACACCAATAAAAAGTCAAATATTTTCTTTTTGTTGCTTTATAATTCCATTAATGCAACAAACTGTGTGCTATAAGTATAAAGTATAATGAATCGCAAATGACTTTGGGTATGCAATCGTCAGGTGTTTTATGCTAAATGTGGGGTATGCTTGGGGATAACTATATAAAATGGTATACACTGTTATCTTCATTTTAAGGGTAAATTGGTTTTGCGGCTCCAGAGGAATTTTATTTTGTCGGAGGGGGGGAAATGGCTCTTTTGATAGTAAAGGTTGCTGACCCCTGGTTTAGCTCAACATACAGTGATTTACATGAATATTTTCTTAGCCACAAATAATTGTATTTATTTACCTATATGTATAGACCTGTACTGTGTGTTGGTTAGTTTCTCCTTGTCAAATGCTTTCATCCCTGTAAAGTTTTACCTGCAGAAAGACAGTGGAGTATGCCAAGGGTGGAGCCAGACGTTGTAAATATTCGGGGTTCAGCCCAAACCTTGGAGGGTCTGGGGAGATTCTTTCAAGCCATTTGAGATGATAGAATGCCAAAAAATCTGCACATAATTTGGGGAAAACTTGATAGTTGCCCTGGAAAAAAACATCCTATAAGATAAGATATTCGTTTATTGATCCCCTTGGGGAAATACAGTTGTCAGAGCCGACATTCTAGTATCTAGTTGTTCTCCATCATTCTAAAACCATAACACAACATGTTGAGGATGACTACCAGTAATGTTCACTCCTGCCACTTAAAAAGAAGCAAATCATTTGCATTGCTAATCTTGAAAGCTATTTTTGTTATAACTATGCTGGAGTAGAGTTGACAGAATGAATGTTTAGCTGACAAAGCTGCTACATTTTAATCTGGGCTGCTCTAATTGCAAATCTAGGATCCCCAACAATGCCAACAGAAGAACATCTACTCAATTACATTCAATTTCTTTAGGGAATAGCATAGTCGGATGAACAACATGGGTGTATATTATTATCTTAACCCTTTCACTACCACACTACGGTTAACCGTCTGTAGTGTGATAGTAAAGGGTTAACCTTCTGTAGTGTGGTAGTGAAAGGGTTAACCCTTTGTCTTGTGGCAGTGAAAGGGTTAACCTTCGGTATTGTCGCGGTGAAACGGTTAACCATTTGGTAGTGTGGCAGTGAAAGGCTTAAGGCACTTTGTGGGATCTATTCCTGGTCACTCTGTTTGCCTTTTCTCCTATTTTCTTCGTCTCACTTCTCTCATACTCTGCTCCACTCCCTTGTCCCTTGCCCCCACCCCCCCTGCTTCGCCCATGGAGTATGCAAGGGCATTAAACAACACCAAAGATCCTGACCCAGCTCTAATGCTCACTGCAGCAGAGAATGAGAGCTGTGGAGACTACACTAAATTACGTCCCCATTTCATGTTTTGAGAGCTAAGATTTCATCTAAAAAGATGCGGTCCATCGATTTAAGAGGTCGGAGGAACCCTTGTGAGATAATGAGGGCAAAGGAAGGTTTCGGATCTCACTCCTGCCTCAGCTCTGCTCGGAACAGACAGGAATATATATATATATTAAAGGGGCACTTCACCAAAAGAGACTTTCACGGCAGAATTAGCTAAACTTCTGCAAACCTCTCTTAGTAACTGTTAAACTGTCAAACTGTGGTGGCGGTGATGACTGATGCAGAAGTGACTGAGAAGGATGGATCGCCACTATATAAGACCAGTGATGATGGAGCTTAAACTTAACAGCACTGTCATGTCTCCTCTTTCCCTGCAGGATTGAATCCATCTAGAATCCCAGATGGAGCATGATGTGGAGAGGCCGGCCACCATCAAAAAGCCCAAGCTGCCTAAGCAGGCCCGGGACGACCTGCCATTTGCCGACCTGGAGAGGGCTAAGAGGGTGGTCCAGAGGTATGTCCGGAAAGATGGCAAGTGCAACGTCCACCACGGGAACGTCCGGGAGAGGTACCGCTACCTGACGGACATCTTCACCACGCTAGTGGACCTGAAGTGGAGGTTCAACCTCTTCATCTTTGTCCTGGTGTACACTGTGACGTGGCTCTTCTTCGGCTTCATGTGGTGGCTCATCGCGTATATCCGCGGCGATCTGGACCACATCGGTGACGATCAGTGGACTCCGTGCGTCAATAACCTCCATGGGTTCGTATCTGCTTTTCTATTCTCCATAGAGACTGAAACTACCATTGGTTACGGTTACAGGGTCATCACGGACCAGTGCCCGGAGGGGATCGTTCTCCTGTTGATCCAGTCCGTGCTGGGATCCATCGTGAACGCCTTCATGGTGGGCTGCATGTTCGTCAAGATCTCGCAGCCCAAGAAGAGAGCCGAGACACTGGTGTTTTCCACCAATGCGGTCATCTCCGTGCGAGACGGCCGACTGTGCCTGATGTTCAGAGTCGGAGACCTCCGGAACTCGCACATCGTAGAGGCCAATATCAGGGCCAAGCTGATCAAGTCCAAGCAGACCAAGGAGGGGGAGTTTATTCCCCTGAACCAGACGGACATTAACGTGGGTTACGACACGGGGGACGACAGGCTCTTCCTGGTGTCCCCGCTCATCATCTGCCACGAGATCAACCAGGGCAGCCCCTTCTGGGACATCTCACAAGCTCACTTGACCAAAGAGGATGTGGAGATCGTTGTCATTCTGGAGGGTATGGTTGAGGCTACAGGTGAGAAAACGTCAAGAGTTTAAGTTTGTCTATTTGATTCTATTTAGTTTGGCTGACTTTTGTTTCCATTTATCTGTGTGCTAGATTACATTGTAATTGTGCCCACAACATTGAGAGAAGAAGTGTAAAGTTCTTATATGATCTAAAAGTGACAATGTGTTAAGTTCTGGAGCTACAACACATTACTCACCTTTGCTGCTCTAGCCTCAAATGGTCTATTGTTATGTGCATGTTGTGTGCATGTGTCCCCTCCCTACTTCAAGTCAAGTGTTCCTTTATTAATCCCCTTGGGGAAATTCAAGGGGTACAGGTAGAATAGGTAGTAATAATAATAGAAGATAGAACAAAGTGCAAGTAGTAATGATAATAGTAGTGAGTGGCAGGACTTAATCAGACAGTAGTAATTGTGATGATGGTATACATGGTCCAAACTGTATTAACACACTGCACCAGTCTGTGCAGTGTTTATTATTAAGAGCCAGATAGTCCTAACAATTCTCAAGTTCACCAGCCGTTAGCCCTCCAATAATTGGCAACAGTCCATACCCACGGTTGTGGAGCTTGATAGCTACTTGCACAAAAAACTGCCAGAGGTGGTCTGATGGCTACTGGCATGAAGACTGGCAGTTTGTGGTAGGTCGTGGGGGGATAAGTCTATGGCAGAATGTGGTCCTCATCCTGGCTAGCTCCTCATAGAGGGGATGGGAGGGGTTTTCCAGTATAACATTCAGCTTTTTCCTCGTCCTCCTCTCGGCCACCACCTCTGGTTGGATCAGCTCGACTCCCACTACAGAGCTAGCTTTTGTTTGTTTGTGAGTTGAGGTTATACCCCCCCCCCCCCAGAATACAACAACGAATAAGAGGACACTGGCAACCACAGACTGGTAAAATGTCTGCAGTAGCCGGCTGCACACATTGAAATACCTGAGTCTGCTCTGTCCCTTCCTGTAAAGAGCCTCTGTGTTGTCCAACCAGTCCAAAGTCCACCACCAGCTTCTTGGTGTTGCTGGTGTTGAGTTGGAGGTGGTTGTTGTCACACCACCTTACGAAGCTCTCCACCAGGGCTCTGTACTCATCCATGTTGTCATCCATGATGTAACTGGCGATAGAGGAGTCATCAGAGAACTTCTGTAGGTGGCACATGCTCGAGTTTACATTTACATTTACATTTAGTAATTTAGCTGACGCTTTTATCCAAAGCAACTTACAAGTTCTGTACGACAAGTCATCAGGAAGGGTACAACTCTATCAGCTGAGTAACAATGTTCATCCTACAGTGTAGGTTAGTTTATTAGGCATGACAGTAAGGTTAGTTAGGGTTAGATTATTATTTTCTATTATTTTATTTTATTTGTTCAGATAATGGTTGAAGAAGTGCATCTTTAGTCGACGGCAAAAGATTGGACGGGTTCCGGCTGTCCTAACTGGGATGGGTAGTTCATTCCACCATTGTGGGGCAAGGACTGAGAATAGGCGACTTCTCTTTGATGACCCTCCCGGAGCTTGGATAGGAGTAGGTCTGAGGCGGCCAGAAGATGCAGAGCGTAGGGGTCTTGAGGGTGTGTAGTTAGAGACCATTGACCGGAGGTAGGCGGGAGCGGTTCCCTTTGCGGCACAGTATGCCAGGTCGAGGGCCTTGAAGCGGATTCATGCAGCAATGGGGAGCCAGTGCAGGTCCCTAAGAAGTGGAGTGACATGGGCCGACTTCGGTAGGTTTGAGATCAGGCGGGCCGCTGCGTTCTGAATGAGTTGAAGAGGCTTGGTGGCAGTGGCCGGGAGGCCAGCAAGCAGTGCGTTGCAGTAGTTGAGGCGGGAGTTGACTGTTGATTTGACTAGGAGTTGGGTGGCTTCTTTTGTCAGGAAGGGGCAGATCCTTCTGCAGGTTCTGGTTGTTGCTGCGATGTGAGCAGAGAAGTTCAACTGGTCGTCGAGGACAACACCAAGGTTCTTGGTGGTCGGGGACGCGGTCACAGCTGCATTCTCGACTGTGATGGAAAGGTCGGTCAGGGGGGGGGATTTGGCCGGCAGGTGGAGCAATTCTGTTTTGCTTAGGTTCAGTTTGAGGTGGTTGGTCGTCATCCAGGCAGAGATGTCAGACAGACAGGCGGAGATCTGCTCAGAGACGTGGATATCTGAGGGAGGGAAGGAGAGGAAGAGTTCAGTATCATCGGCATAACTGATATGAGAAGCCATGAGACGCGATAATGTTACCCAGTGATTTAGTGTAGAGGGAGAGGAGAAGGGGTCCTAGGACCAAGCCCTGGGGGACACCCGTCCGCAGGGGGCGGGTGGCCGACAGGGTCCCTCTCCATGACACTTGGTAGGAGCGGTCATTGAGGTATGATGTCAGCCATGTCAGCGCAGAGCCAGCCACTCCCATTCCTGCGAGGGCCGCGAGGAGGATCTGATGGTTGACTGTGTCGAAGGCTGCAGATAGATCTAGGAGAATCAGGACAGAGGAGAGGCCTTTCGCTTTTGCTAAGTGAAGTGCCTCTGTGACCGCAATGAGGGCCGTTTCTGTCGAGTGGCCAGTCCGGAAGCCAGACTGATTAGGGTCTAGGAGGTCATTCTGTAAGAGATAAGCAGTAAGTTGGTTGAATACAGCACGTTCAAGTGTTTTAGAAAGGAAGGAGAGAAGAGAGCCATGACGATAGTTGCCTATGACGGTGGGGTTCAGGGTTGTTTTTCTTATGAGCGGCGTGACTCTGGCTTGTTGTAGGGAGGTGGGGACCACCCCCGAGTTGATTGAGGAGTTGATGGTTGCAGTTAGGAATGGGAGGATGTCTGGTGCTATGGTCTGGAGGAGTGGGGAGGGTAGCTGGTCCAGCTGGCATGTAGTCGGACGGTTCGACGTTACCAGTGTCAGGGTCTCGGCTTCTGTAATGGGAGAGAAAGATGACAGAGTTGTGGCTAAAGTCAGAGGTGTAGAGGGTGAACAGGAAGGGTGACAGCACGGTTCCTTGGGGGGCACCGGTGTTGCTCACCAGCATATCTAACTGGCTGCCCTGCAGCCGGACATACTGTGGTTTGTTGGTGAGGTAGTCAGTGATCCAGGCCACCAGGCTGTGGTCCAGACGCATCACAGTGAGCTAGCCGCAAAGGCTGGATAGTGTTAAAGGCACTGGAGAAACAAAATAACATGATTCTCACAGTGCTGCGTGGCCTCTCCAGGTGCATATAGGCTCATGTAGATGATGGGGTCCTCCACATCGATCTTTGCCTGGTATGGAAACTGCAGGGGGGCTAGGGAGTCACTCACTCAGGGCTTGAGGTGTTGCAGGACCAGCCTTTTGAAGGTCTTCATGACGTGTGACATCAGAGCGACTGGCCTGTAGTCATTCAGGACACTTGGTTGTCCCTTCTTTGTAGGGGTGTAATGGTACACAAAAACCACGGTTCGGTATGTACCTCGGTTTTGAAGTCACGGTTCGGTACAGGTTTTCGGTACAGTGGGGGAAAGTTTGGCTTTCCATGTTCCACTCAGGGGTGATGTAGTGTGCAGTAACTAATTGTACTTGTAGGGATGTCAACGAATATTATTATTTTTTTTGTATTTTATTTTTTTATTATTTTTTAAACAAACACATAAACAAACATGACAACACACGATTAGATATACAAGCATTGTAAAACAGTGTACATCAGTTAACTCATCGTTTGGATAAATGTCTTATACAAGATATACCCCTAATACCTGCTATCTATTCCCCTACACACATAGCTCCTGCTCGCACCCCCCGCCCTGGACCCCCCCATGGATAATCCATCCATTATCCTCCTAACCAAACACTACCATTAAATGCTAGCTTTTATTCTCTCCACCACTTCTAACCACATTGTCAATTTGGATTCATTGAGACCCAAAATTCTTGCTGTAGATATTTCTAGATAAATCACATCGAGATATGTAAGAATCCAGACCTTTCGGCAAATTTTTTCCGGTTGAAACCATCGTGATGCTATCAGTTTTTTAGCCACTGTAATACCAGATAAAACCAATCTCTTTTGTTGTATAGGTACTGCATATTCAAAAACATCATTCAGCAGTAATATAGAGGGGTGTACAGGTATATTCAGAATTAAGAGATTTGATAATTGCTGGGTCACTTCTTCCCAGAATATCTTAACTGGTGGGCAGTCCCAATACATGTGCATAAATGTCCCCTCGTGCCCATTTGTACATAAGGAGCATTTGGAGTCTTGTTTAAGACCCATTCTGTTCAGTCTTATAGGAGTCAAGTATGTCCTATGAATATAGTTAAGATTGATTTGTTGATGGTCCGGGTTCCTTGATGCAAGTCGAACATTTGCCCAGGCTTCTTGCCAATCAAAATCTTTTTCTAGGTCTGGTATATCCCTCCTCCAAACAGAGTCTAGGTGGAGGGTTTCATACGAAGCCGTTAGTAATTGATGATAAAAATCTGATACAAAACCTCTCGATGTCTCTCTTTCATAGAAAAATGTGTGGTATCTGTGGTGTGCAATTGGTATCTTTAATGGAACACGTGAGTCTTCAAACATAACAATAATTGTGCGTAAAAAAGATATGTGGAACCGGTGAGATTAAACTTTTTTTCTATTTCATCATAGCTACAAATACCCTGTTTGTTGAAAACATCTCCTAATGTATGTATGCCTTGCTTTTCCCATCTAGGGAATCTTATAGGTCGTTTTCTAATCAGGAGTGCATTGAATGAATGAATGAATGAATGAAAACTTTATTTAACAGATTGCAGAATGGGTACAATACAGTACGGCTCAATACATACAATTGTTAAGGGGATGCAGACCTGAGAAAGACGTTTGTCTTGTTTCCATCAGGGTCCCCCATTTTCAATTCATATTGTTATTGAATAAGGGAGTATGATTATGCCATTTATGTGGATTAGAATTTTTTTTTTGTGTTTCACGCCATATCCGGATCGCATGTGTAATTATGGGGCCAAATTTCAGTTCGCATTGCTTAATTGATATTTTGGTGTATACTATGTCCTGCAGTCTCTGTGGTGCTACTATATTTACTTCTAAATTTCTCCAGGATACTGATGCTTGGGGTTCAAACCAGGTTGTCAGTGGTCTTAAAGTGTACGCCTTAAAATAGTGGAAAAAATTTGGGATTGCCATCCCTCCGTCGGCTTTGTTTCTCTGTGCGGTGGATCTTTTTATACATGGTGGTTTGTTATTCCAAATAAATGTATATGCGGAAGAGTGTAATTTTTTCCAGTAACCATCTGGAGGGGGTAACGGAAGCATTGAGCTGATGAAGTTGATTCTAGGTAAGACATCCATCTTAACTATTGAAACCCGTGCCTGTACTGAGTTTTTAAGTTTTGACCACCTGTCAAGGTCGCATTTGATTTTATTTTGGATTTCTATGTAATTGTGTTTCACCGTTTGGCTTATGGTAGGGAATACTTCAACTCCCAAGCATCTAAAGTGTTTAACCATTGGTATTTCTTCTGGAAGACTCGTATTCTTTGCAGGGGCGTTCAGTGGAAGGAAAGCCGACTTTGGCCAGTTTATATTAAATCCCGATAGGTCGCCAAAGTCATTAATCAACTTGAGAAGATAAGGCATTGCGGTGTTAGGGTTTTGCATGAACAGTATTACGTCGTCTGCATATAGACTAATTTTGTGTTGTGTGCCCTTGATTACGATTGGTTCTATGAGTTGGGATTGTCTTATATATTGTGCTAAAGGTTCTAGTGATAAATCGAATAGTCCGGGACTAAGAGGGCAACCCTGTCTAGAAGAGCGTGATACCGGAAATATTCCGGAGGTGATTATACCTGTTGTAATCATGGCCGATGGGTCTTTGTATAATACTTTAATCATATCAATGAATCCTTTTCCTAACCCCATCCTTTCTAATACCGCCCATAGATACGACCATTCCAGCCTATCAAAAGCTTTCATTGCATCCAGGGACAGCATCGCCTTGGGTGTGGTGTCGTCCTTGCTGGCATCTAGTACGTATAGTAATCAACGAATATTCTATATAATTTTAAATTAATAATCGACTTATATTAAGAATTATATTAGATTGTGAAAAAAATACAGCCCCCGGTGGGCGTGGGCCTGAATGCACTGCATGACGGATAGGAGACACGTGACGTCATTGAGCGGAATAACGTGCAAGTGGTAATGAACAACAACAACCGCAACCAACGGTCGCGAAGCCAGTAATTTGCACTCTGAGAAATCTCAAGCCCCGGTTGGAAATACTTTGTATTTTGATTAACTTGTGGAACCTCGAGACAGCTTTATGCAAGCTACAGCTGGCCTACCTTCTTTTTTATGCTAACGCTATTTTAGGAGTTATAGCGTCAAGAATGTAAGTAGCCTACTTTGTTTTAGCACTTTATTGTAAATCATCCCTCAGGGTAAACATTATTGAATAGAGAAAAAAGCGTCATGCAGGTCCCGTTTCATATCATTAATTTGATCTCCGTAAAACAGCCCCTTCTCAATCTAGCACCAATTCCACCTCACGCACTCTAAGAGAGAGGGGTGTGTGTGTGTGTGTGTGTGTGTGTGTGTGTGTGTGTGTGTGTGTGTGTGTGTGTGTGTGTGTGTGTGTGTGTGTGTGTGTGTGTGTGTGTGTGTGCGTGTGTGTGTGTGTGTGTGTGTGTGTGTGTGTGTGTGTGTGTGTGTGTGTGTGTGTGTGTGTGTGTGTGTGTGTGTGTGTGTGTGTGTGTGTTCGCCACACTAGGAGGCTATGCTAAATTACAGGTAATCTCTCAGTGTTGTGTGTGTGTTGAACACCAATCTGGTTTCCTCCAAAGAGGTTAATCCTGTGAGGCCCAAATAAAAAAAACATTAGCAACTTCAGAGGCCAGAGGGTGGGACCTATAAACATTTTACTATCCAATAGCATTGTGAGGCTGAACAACATGACCCATTGACTATGTACATGTGCTTAAAAAAATTTAAATAAACATTTACAGACTTATTTTTTTTAAATGGCTAAAAGTTATTTTATCATTTCAGTCTCACAGAGTACTTTTAACCCTGTGAGGCCCAAATAAAAAATACTTCAACTTCAGAGGCCAGAGGGTGGGACCTACTGTATTGAAGGGTGCAGTGACTGAAAAAAAGGTTGAGAAATGCTGTGTGGCTCTTTGTGGTACCACAGTAATCTTTGTGGCTCTTAGTCTCTGACTGGTTGGCCACCCCTATGGTCAGACCAAAGAGGGTAGCCTATATAACAACGAGGATCGACTCTAATTTTGCCAGCAGAGGGCGTTCAAAGTGCAGTAAGTGTAGAATGAATTGTGGTCAATGGGAGGATTACACAAAATCGGCATTTAACAAAAGACATTATTGGAGGATATTATTTCTTATCTCTAAAGAGTGTTTATATAGATAGCAAATCCTCATCAAATTAATTTGAAATGTTGCGTAATTCTCTTGAGAAATAGCAATTTGTAGTCACGATCATGTGATGAGACAATTCGCTGTTTACAAACATACCGTGTTCGACAGTGGCGGACTGGGACCATAATTCCTACCGGGAATTTTACTCAGGCAGGCCAGGCCAGGCCCATACCACCATCCGTGCATGTGCGTGCGCGTGCTTCTGCCCACAGAGCCGGTTGCTCCGCGTGCAACCCCGTCCCATGAGCAACGCACCCCTGAATATCAGCATCCAAATCATCCGTCAGAGTTATAGCTGTTCTATTTCACGTTCAGTTTCCAACAAACTGTCTTCTCCCAGTACATCCAATAAAGTGCTCAAGTGATCAACATTCGGAATTTCCTTGTCAATTTCAATGTCCATCTGATTCAAAACTCGCATAGTAACACCTCTGATTGCGCCCTGCTTTCGTCTCATTCTTTCAATTTCAGTCCAACGTTCGTCTTCACCCATTCTAGAGCTGTCCAAAACGTTCATATCTCCCGGGTTTCGGCAGTCGATCGCATCATGATTTAAATCAATAGGCTTGTTTGAGATTGCCGAGGCCTGCGCAGGCCCGCTCAGGCGCGCTGCCTCGTGCTGGGTTGTGTGAATGACAAGTTAACTCATTCCTGCCTGCTTGCCTGAACTTATATAGAGAGCACATCTCCGCGCAAATAGAAACACGTATACTGACCTGGCTGGCTTCGGAGTTCAGTGGCCTGACTGCGGGCACAAACAAATACAAATTTTAAAATTTTAAAAAGCATTTGCCAGTCTGCCAGGGCAGCCAGGCCATGCCAGTCTGCCAGGCCACCGGGAAAACTCCCGGTGCTCCCTATGGCCAGTCCACTAGTGGTGTTCGAGCCAATCAGCAATACCAACAGAGTCAAGTGACCTGCGCAAGCTTCTGTGCTAAAAGAATACAACGGGGCTCTATGGAGAAACCATGACACTCCCCTGACTAAAAGTAGTTTCAAACGAAAACGGCTGGATGTCATTTAGCCAAATCAGCATGGCTGTGCGTGTGAGTCTTTCACATTTTACTTACCTAGCTTTGGCACGGATTGATTGTTTAGATCGCTAGCATGGCTAACAAATGCAAATATATTGTAGTCTACCCCGTTGTTCTGACCAGGATTACGTTCCTTTCTGCCCCGGTGATGCGCGCGCACACTGAGTCTGACGTATACAGGACCAGGTCTATATATAACAACAACAAATACCTTCTCACATGATTGATTGATTGATTGATTGAAAGGTTTATTAACAGATTGCAGAATGGGTACAGTACAGTACAGCTCAATACATACAATTGTTAAGAGGATGCAGACCTGAGAAAGACTTTCGTCTTGTTTCCATCAGGGTCCCCCATTTTCAATTCATCATATGACACACATGACATACAGATAGACAGTACTGCTACATCTATACATTTATGACATACCAGATTTTCAAATACAGTACTGTTTGTGATACTAAAAAAATCCAGAAGAAGAGTATATACATTTGACATAGAAACTGTGCATTGGGGGAGGTTGGGTAGGTGGGGTGGGGCTGTACATTGGAGGTGGGGGGGGGGGGGGTTGGGTAGGGGGGGGGGACACTGTACATTGGAATACTGACATACATTTGACATGGAAACTGTACATTGGAGGAGGTTGGGTAGGTGGGGTGGGGTTGGGTGGGGCTGTACATTGGAATACTGACAAAGCCATGCTTGGTCTTTATTGTACAACTGGGTTAGGACATTTGTAGGGGCCAGTTTTGAATTGCAGTCTCCCGTAGGTGTTCTTTGAGAGTGTTTTTGAAGGTGGGTAGTGATTTACATTCCTTTACAGCTTTGGGTAGGGCGTTCCACATTGTTGTGGCATAATTGCGAAACGTGTTTAGTCCCTTGTTTGAGCCGAATCAGGGTTTTACATGATTTGTGGAGCTCCCTCTGGTGTTGTGATCGTGGTATTCACTGACCTTTGGGAAGTATTTTGACATGTACATGGGTACCTTGGTCGTGTAGTGTATCTTGTAGACCAGGCCCATTGCAAGTTGCTGTACTCTGTCGTCTACTCTAAGCCATCCTAGGTTGGCAAAGTGTGCAGGGGTGAGGTGGGTTCTAGGAGTCAGGTCAAGCAGTAGTCTGACTCGTTTGTTTTGAGATGTTTGTAATTTGGTTTTTAGTGCCTTTGAGGTGCTTTGGTACCATGAGGTGCATGCATAGTCGTAGTACCCTTGAATGAGTGCTCCTGCCAGAGTCGTCAGGGTATTCTTGTTTACCAGGGAGGAGATCCGGTACAAGAATCGAGTTCGTTGATTGACTTTTTTTATTACATTGGATGCCATTTTGTCACAGGAAAGATTAGCCTCTAGGATGGAACCCAGGTAGGTAATTTCATCTTTCCTTGTGACAATATTGTCACCCACTGTAACTGAGAAGCCGTCTGTTTTGCTGAGTTTGTTATTTGAACCGAAGAGAATGGACTCTGTTTTGCCCATGTGTAATGATAGTTCGTTGTCGGCGAGCCATATGCAGATGTTGCCTAGTTCCGAGCTGAGGGCTTTTTCAACCTGTAACTTGTTCTTGTCAGAGACCAGCAGGGGGTCCCTGGGGCAGGATCAGATGAAATGGAGGTCCATGGGTCAATTTGACATGAAAGAGTTTGAGAACCACTGTCTAGTCAAACCCTGTGATACAGAAGAATGTGTAGTTGAAATATCATTCAGTGGGATCATCAGCAACATCACCCATTATAATATCTCTGACCAAACCACACTTTTGTGCCCAAAGGAACACCACTTAGTTTCAATAATTGTTCTTCTCTTATAACCAGGGTTACTAGTGAGTTGACCCATATACTGTAAATCACTATGATTGATATTCACAGTATAGATCATACTAAATAATATCTGATTGATGCAAGTTACATGAAAATAGGGTATTTTTGAGGAACTAAAACTAAACAGATTTTGGAGTTTTAATTTGACCACTTTGTCGCTGCTGTAGCAATGCATTCATGAATTCATAATTTTAACATGGGTAATGAGCTCCTGTCCCTATATATGCTTTTTCCACCATACACCAAGGGACAAGGGTGGAAAGGGATATGGAAGGGAGGGGGGAGGGGATTCCTGAATAGCTCTATATTTTAATACATTTGATTTGATTAACTAAATGTATTTACAACAAACGTTTTTAATTATTCATAAAGGTTTGTAAGATGCATGTTTAGTCTTCTTCCTTTTTTTTAACCCTTTCACTACCACACTACAGAAGGTTAACCCTTTCACTACCACACTACACAGGGTTAACGCTGTCACTACCACACTACAGAAGGTTAGCCTTTCACTACCACAATACAGATGGTTAATCGTGAATCCACCCATCGCTACATGCCTGGTGGTACAGCTATGTCTGTTACTAGTGTAATGTGTACATTTATGTACGTTTTTTTTTTTTTTTTTTTACAAATATTCCTAAAGAATAGCATGAGATTAGCTGCCAATCTACGCTCCACCATTAGCCATGATCTGGTGCATATTTAAAATGTTTTGACCTGCTTCTGCACCTATACTGTAAGGGCAAGACATGCTGCCTTATTCTGGGCTATTTGTAGTTTCCCCAATTCCATTTGAGCTACACCGGACCACACAGCCGGACAGTAATAATCAAGGTGGGACAGCACCAGTGCCCAGTAGTCAAGGACAGCCCTGCTCATCTCCCCTATGCTGTTTCAGAGGAGGTAATTGAATGGAACGAGGAAAGGCAGACGAGGAGATGTATTCAATTAATCTGGATTCAGCTGTTGTGCACGCCATGATGTTGGCACACCGCGTGGGCTTTTGTTGGGCCCATCAGCTGCACAATAGGATTATTGTGTGGGAGATGCAAATAAGATCAGATTTCATTATCAATAGGAAAAAGCAGGTGCGTTCCCGGTTGTGTTGTAAAGCATCATAAACATGCATTGCAGGCAGGTTTTTTGTGCCTGATTACACCATGTGCAAAGAGTACACAGTCTCCGTCATTGTGGACTAGGACTAACAGCAGCAGTGCAGTCAGGCGTCTACTCAGATTACAAAATGACATAGATTTCTGTCATTCTTTTCTCTTCCTGTCTAACGTTACAAGGTTTTATAGGAACTACCTAACCAGGCGCCACACACACAGAGCAGAGAGCGACGCAGGTCTATTATCAAACCATGAGATACGGTATATTCACCTCTTTGGCTTTGGAGGATACCAGTCTGTATGTCTCAAATGAATTATATATCACTATGCTACACTTCTCATCGCAGTCTCCAGTATTCTTGGATCCTGGCTATCCGGATTTACTTTCAGTATTCCGTCTCTCAGCTCTCATGTCACCACCTGTCTTTGTCTCCATCCATTTCTGTCTATCTTTTCTGACAGTCTTGTCTGTCTGTCTGCCTGCCTCCCTGCCTGTCTGTCCTATCTGTCCTATCTTGGGGAAGAAGGGGAACGACAAGCATGCACTTTCATTATTTATTGATTTATTTCTTAAATTAAGGATATGGAACTGAATATTTTGTGCCTATTCAGTCTATCTGTCGTTCTCTCTGCCCATTTGTCCGTCCGTCCGTCCGTCCGTCCGTCTGCCTGCCTGCCTGCCTGCCTGCCTGCCTGCCTGCCTGCCTGCCTGCCTGCCTGCCTGCCTGCCTGCCTGCCTGCCTGCCTGCCTGCCTGCCTGCCTGCCTGCCTGCCTGCCTGCCTGCCTGCCTGCCTGCCTGCCTATCTAGTCATAAAAAGCATGCACTCTACATTATTTATGAATGTATTTTATAAATTGATGCCAGGCGGCTAAATGCCTTGACAGGGTGAGATGTAGGTCTCCACACTGGGCTCGGCTGTAATTTGCAATGCAGAGTAACAACTGATGTAGGTCAGTCTCTGTTTGCCAGGCAGTATAATGGTTCTACAGCTCCTGTGGAGAAACAGTAGGTTGTGGCCTTGTGCTTTGAAGTGTAACTATCGTCCTTTTACTGCCATAATGGGTGATTTTTCACCCAGCTGCACACTCTGCCCCACCCACTCTTTGATGTCACAGTGCCTCTTTGGAGGTATTATTAAAAAAGAAAATCTAGAATTCCAAAATAGAATGAGAACATTGTAAAATATACCAGAAGGAGTTAACGGTTGAGTTGAACATGTTCTCTCCTTTCTCTGGTGTTTTTGGAGGACTTGGGGATTCTACAGATGTCTCCCTGACACAAGTGTCCAAAGAGTACAAATATTTAGTGACCGATAATTGTGCTTGGACTATAAATGTTTGTTGTTATGCTAAACAGGATATACCTTTCGTTGTTGTTTTTTGTATAAACTATACTTATACTCTTATCGACCTAGAACTGCTCCATTAATGGGAAGCACCACTGAATTATCCTTATCTATGTTATCCCTGGATGTTGCAGTTTGTAAGGAACATTCAGCACTTGTCTCCTACAAGCAGAAAAGATTTGACTGCTAAATTTGATCACCCCTCTAGTCTCTGATGTCATACAGATGTAACACACCACTGATTACTAATTGGCAAAGACAGAAAGAGTAACTGTGACAACAGCACCCACGATGCTGGGCATTTTGATATATGTGGATCATAATAACTGATCATACTTTAATACGTCTAAATAAAGAGTTCAAATAATCGTTCCACAATGGCCACAAATAGACCAGGTATTTAATATTGTCACTGAGGCAGCTCTCAGAAGATGTTGATTACAAAGATAAATCTCCACATTGCTGTTATATCTTTGGAATACTGTTAAGTTTAAGTTTATTTGGATCCCCATTAGCCACAGCAGTGCTGGGGCTATTCTTCCTGGGGTCCATAACACGTAAAATACAGTTACAGACTTATACACTCACAACATTCACATGTCATACAGACAATTAAAACAACAATAAAAACTCCTAATCAAATTCATAATACAATACAACAATATATACGCCTAATGAATTCATAATACAATACAATAATACCTACTCATAATTAATTCATAATACAATACAGCATAATATACTATTTAGCTTTTACATACATTATCTATGTTCATATCAGCCAATTATACAATCTTTTAATAATATTGTTATGGTTTGTAACCGACCCCAATCGCACAACACAAGACAGGTATGATGGTTTGCCAAGAAACAGATATTTATTGAACAACAGGGAAAAACAGGGAAAAGGGCACTGTCCCTTTAAGGGAGAATCACAAATACAGGAATATAATCTGAGGGGAAGGAAAAGTGCCTTTAAGAGGCGGGCAGGAAAAGGGAACAATAAGGGAAAGTAAGGGAACGCCTAAGGGAAGGTTAAGGGAACGCCTTGGGACAGAGGAACTAGAGACTAGGTAAACTAGGGACAAGGAGAACTAGGGAGAGAGGACTAGGGACTAGGAGAGCTAGGGATAGAGGACTAGGGACTAGGAGAACTAGGGAAAAGAGGACTAGGGACTAGGAGAGCTAGGGATAGAGGACTAGGGACTAGGAGAACTAGGGAACAGAGGGGACTGAGGACTAGGAGAACTAGGGACAAGGAACTAGGTGGAACTAGAAGGGGAGAACTTGGGACCAGGAACTAGGTGGAACTAGAAAGGGAGAAACTGGGACAGAGGGGACAAAGAACTAGGTGGAACTAGAAGGGGAGAACTTGGGACCAGGAACTAGGAACAGAGGGGACTGAGACCCGCGGAGGCGGGCTGGGGTACAGGGAGGAACTGGGGACTGGTGGGAAAACATCTGGGCCGCTCTGCAGGACAGAGGAGAGAGTTAATGCACAAAAGGGAAAAAACAGAGCAGGTGCAGAACAGTCCAAATAACAAAGTGAACAAAGTAATAATATCTTCGTGTGACAAACACACAGGGGGAGATGTAAAGTCCAAAAATACTATTCTAAGTGAGAACCAAAAACAGAGGCATTACGCTGGGAGATGAAATGTCCAAACTAACTTACAGAGGCAATACGCTGGGAGAGTGACATCACAATCAAAACTCACCCAGGCGTATGCGTAAAGGTAAAGGAACAGCAGCGGGAACGGGGGCAAGAGGCATTACGCTGAGTGAGTGACATCACAATCAAAACTCACCCAGGCGTATGCGTAAAGGTACGGGGACAGCAGCGGGAAACGGGGGCAAGGGCACTACGCTGAGTGAGTGACATCACAATCAAAACTCACCCAGGTGTATGCGTAAAGGTACGGGGACAGCAGCGGGAACGGGGGCAAGGGCACTACGCTGGGTGAGTGACATCACAATCAAAACTCACCCAGGCGCATGCGTAATGGTACAGGGACAGCAACGGGAACGAAGGCATCGCCACCGGGGCGGCTGGCTGTCCGAGCCGAGGGAGAGAGTGCTGGAACAGTGGCGGTGACGAGGGCATCGTCCACCGGGTAGCCGCTGTCGGAGCCGAGGAACAGAGTGCTGGAACAGTGGCGGTGACGAGGGCATCGTCCACCGGGTAGCCGCTGTCGGAGCCGAGGAACAGAGTGCGCGCCACACCTTGGTGTGCGCGTCGGAACAGGGAGCTGGAACAGTGGCGGTGGCGAGGATGTCGTCCACCGGGTAGCCACTGTCGGAGCCGAGGAACAGAGTGCGCGCCACACCTTGGTGTGCGCGTCGGAACAGGGAGCTGGAACAGTGGCGGTGGCGAGGATGTCGTCCACCGGGTAGCCACTGTCGGAGCCGAGGAACAGAGTGCGCGCCACACCTTGGTGTGCGCGTCGGAACAGGGAGCTGGAACAGTGGCGGTGGCGAGGATGTCGTCCACCGGGTAGCCACTGTCGGAGCCGAGGAACAGAGTGGCGCGCCACACCTTGGTGTGCGCGTCGGAACAGAGAGACGCATCGGGGTGCGTCTGCCAGGAGGAGTGTGCCAAGCACGAAGGTCTGGAAGATGCGCGTCGGCGCGCTGAGGTCTGGAGAGCGTGCCAAGCTCGAAGGTCTGGAAGATGCGCGTCAGAGCGCTGGTACGGAGGAGCGTGCCAAGCTCGAAGGTCTGGAAGATGCGCGTCTGTGCGCCGGTACGGAGGAGCGTGCCAAGCTCGAAGGTCTGGAAGATGCGCGTCAGTGCGCTGGTACGGAGGAGCGTGCCAAGCTCGAAGGTCTGGAAGATGCGCGTTGCGCGCTGGTCTGGAGAGCGTGCCAAGCTCGAGCGTCCTTGGAAGATGCGCGTTGCGCGCTGTGGACTGGAGAGCGTCTGCGCTGGTCTGGATGTGCGTCAGGACGACAGCTGCGCGGGGGGTCTGAAGTGGATGACTGGGATGCCTCCCGTGGAAGTCTAGGGAGCGCAGACCAGTCCCACTCTCAGGCAACGGCGACAGCAGGCGAAGGCTGGAGCAAACATCTCGACGCCGGAGAATGGAACAGCATAGGCAGACAGAGGATCTCCCGAAAGAGTCTAGATGTTTAGAGAATATGACTCGGCAAGTATACAACACGACCCCACGCCAAAACGAGGGGAAGCGCCCTGGTATTTAAAGCCCACAGGGGGACTAATTAGCCTGCCAACACAGGTGCGAGAGATAATAGAATATCAAACAGGTGTGGCCACTAAGGGTAAGGAACGAGAGGGTGGGGGCTAGAGAGAGTGAGTAGGGAATTCCTAACAGTAGGCTTAAAGAAGACAGAGAAACGGTAGTGAGCGGCGGGCAAAACCTCACAAATATATCCCTATCAGACACATACCTTTTCATCTACGTATATCTCTTTATCAGACACATACATTTTCATTTACGTACACACTATCTATTAGGGAATGTCAATTTCTTTGGTTGAAAATGTTGTTTTACCATGATTTTGAAACGACATTTACTATTCTCCTGCTTAACATGTCTGGGAAGAGAGTTCCATTCCTGCATACCACGGAACATGACAGTTCGCTTCATTGCATTCAACCTCACTTTTGGAAGTGTAAAACCTCGTGCAGAAGCATGTCTGGTGGAATGGTTGTGTCTGTCAAGACTTATAGATAAATTGTTATATAAAATTGAGGGGATTTTTCTAACAAGAATATTCCTAGTGAATACAAGGAGTGAGCAGAGTAACTTATGTTTGACAAGTAACCAAGTTAAACAACTGTGCATCGCTGCAACATTAGTTCTGTACTCACAGCGAAGCGCTATACGTGCTGCTTTGTTTTGTTATGGTGTTTTGACCATACAAAGTGATAACGTTATGATGCTATCATTTACAACAGTGGTTCTCAACATGGGGACTGAGACCAGATCATTGGGGTGTGTGTGTATCAGAGCCACGATGCTGACAGGCAGACAGGTTATCATTGGGGTGTGTGTGTATAGACAGAGCCACGATGATGACAGGCAGACAGGTTATATATCGTACTTCAGGGCTATTCAACTGGCGGCCCGCGGGGATGATTCTGACCGGCCCGCCAAAGATTACATGATAATAATTTTTTTTTTACTTTTTTTTTTCATGTCAACGATTTCATGTCTCACAATTGAGCCAAAAGTCATTCAATTAATGACAGATTTCATTGATAAATTGAGGGAAAACTTTGCAAGTCGATTTGATGAATTTGACATGTCCAGAGAATTGATGCATTTTGTGAGCAACCCATTTGCCAATGTAACTGCTATTTCCACAAAAGGACAAGAGTTCCTTGCATCACTTCACATTGATGAAGGTCTCCTGCAACTTGAAATAATTGACATGCAAGCATCATCTGCTCTGAAGCAGGCACTTGAGAATGAATCCACCACAACATTTTGGATAAAGTGTATTCATGTCAAGACATTCCCCAAAATAAAAACGCTGGCAATATCTGTGCTAACAATGTTTGGCTCAACATACACCTGTGAATCCAGTTTCTCTCACATGAATGCCATTAAAACAAGCAACGTGCCTCCTTGACAAATGAGCATTTGCATCACTGTTTGCGGGTAGCCCTCACTTCCTATGAACCCTCTTTCTCTGCCATTGCCCAGTCAAAGAAGTGCAATCGCTCTCATTAGATGTGTGTATGTAGGCTAGGCCTGTCTGCCCCCCACCCCCCTGATGTTTGAGAGTTAAGAGTGGACAATAAGTGCTAATAAGATGCTGTGATTTGCTGTTGTTGCACAGACATGAAGCACTTTTTCATAAGCTCAGCTGCACTATAAATGTGTTTTTTTGTTCAAGTGTCAATGTTAGAATGTTCAGATGCACATCATGCACTCGTTTATTTTTTATTTTATTTTTATATTGAAATGTTGAGGAGGAGATGTTGCAGTTGTTGGACAGTCATAAATGAAGCACTTTTTGCAGGAGATGTTGCAGATGTGGCACATAAATGAAGCACTTTTTTTGAAAAGTATACTACTTTTGCAATGTAGTTAAATAAAAGTTGTGAAAATGTGGTTGCGTGTTGTGTCAAGTGTACATATATTCATAGCACGGGGAGGCGCCGTGGCAGTCCGGCCCCTGGCCCCTTGGGTTTCTGACAATGTGGCCCCCTGAACAATTTAGTTGAATAGCCCTGTCGTACTTGGCTTATCGCGTCCCGCTCTTAAGCCTATCGAGATATACCCCATCTCATGTACCTATTGTACTCCATCACGAATAAAAATAAGTACACCCACACCTGCCGGGTCCCGCCTCTATGGAGGCGTAGCCTATAAGACAGTAGGCATGGTCACCAATACACTCTTCCTCTATTTTCATTTCCATCATAACGGATGCAGTGCACCTTATGTTAACTAGTTGTTATGAAAAGATTATGAGGAATTGCGTAATCTTGAAAGTTACCGGAGGTTTGCTTACCCCTGGCATCTTCGAGGCATGTTTCAGCGACACGTCGGGCCTGTGTTGATGTTCCTCGTCTGATGGCAGCAGACCAAGGATCAGCTGTGCAAGGTTTGGCTATCGGGTCAGCTTGTACACAGGTAAGCCCTGTGTCATCAGGCATGGGTATTAGTGTTAGTAATGCTGGGTTGTTTTGTTACACAACCATGTTGTGTGTCGGCGCCAGGGGCGGGATGGTTTGGTGGACGTTTCACTGCAGTGAACGGGTGCCAAGCGGTCCTAGAAGCGTGCTGTTAAACAACTAATGCTAACGCTACATGCTAATGCTACATGCTAACACTACTGCTACGCTGTTCTAATGTCTCCGCCGTGGGATGTTGTCGCTTTTCCCTCCTCTCGCCCGGTTCATCAATGAAGGTCAGTCGGTAGCTGATGTGGGGGTTTTGCTGAGTCCTATTTTACCCTTTTTGGGTTGTCAACAGGGTGTGCCATGACTAGGTAGGCCTAGCCAGGTAGCGTTAAACCTGTGCCCCGGCGGGGCTTTGAACGGGTTTTCCACCCGGAAGCCGATGCTTGAGGCTCGGCGGGTGGCAGTAGATCTATACTACTGCAGGACGGGACTTAGCGGCGGCCCGTGTTGTGGCTCAGCTGACTGTTTTCTGTCCATAGTAGCGTTGAACGCTATGCTATAGTAGTGTAGTGGGCTACTGTTTTGTTCTGTCTCCCTGCTATGAGACGGTCTGTCTATGCTACAGCTTTCTCTCCTCTCAACCATTCATGCTGACGGTCAATCGGTGTCTATTGTGTCTATTGGGGGAGTAGTGCGGGGGGGGCTTTGTTTACCTTTTTTGGTAAATGGGCTAAGCTGGGGCTGGTGTGCTGTTGTGAATATTTTGAATGAAGGCGGGACTGGTTCTCTCTGGTCCGCCTCCCCTTAACGTTGTGTATATGGGCTTGCTCATTCTACAGTATTTTGTGGTGTTAGTTCTTTTATTCATTTAACCCCTTCATGGTGCACACCACAGTGGAGGTTGCTGTTTGCAACCACCAATGGTGCTCCGTGTTAACATCAGTCCTTTGTTTTTGACATATTGAAACAGTGCCCCGTCCGGCCGACGCCATGGGTGGGTCGGCCTGGCGAGTGGCTGGTGGGCTGCTAAAGCCTGTACCGCCACGGTATGGAATTGGCAGCGATTAGAACTGTGTCTGGTGGCGGGGCCTTGAGGGCCAGCCGACGTCGACACATCGCGCGAGGTTGTTGACGTTATTAGCTTTGACCTGACCTTGTCTTCTGCTGGAGCGCGGGCGGTATTGTCCTAGGCCCCACACCGCCTCACACCGCGCAGCCAGAAGAAGAGAGAGCACGGCCTCGTCAGGTTCTGTTTCCCCCGCCAGAGGTATCCTGGGCGTTGAACCGACAGGTGTCCACAAGGCCGACAGCCTTGGCGGCCGAGGGATCGGCCATGTTGGATGGGCTCGGCTTGAACAAACAAGCCGTCGCCGTCCTGCCGCGAGCAGCCCGCTCTCCGATCACTCCCTCCCCCAACACCGGCGGAAAAAGGGGGCTCTGATTGTTTCCTTTGGCTGCGGGCCGCGTGCCTTCGTTGAAGCGCGGGCGGCCCCACTTTTCGCTTCTCATGGGGACAGGGGCTGACACCCAGTTGATGGCTGAGCCTGGGTCTGTCCGTGAGAATGTTGTGCTGTCAAGCGGCTCCCACACCATAGCTGTGTTGGTTGAGCCTGGTGTTACGTCTGTCAACTGTAAGTGTTGTCAGCAGGGGGGCTCGAAACCTTTTGAGGCACACAGTGCGGGCTTCCCCGGCCTCGCCTTTGCCAGGCCAGGTATCATGTTGGTGCCTCCCACTCCTGAAAGATTGGCAGTGGTCTCGCAGGCACGCGTGATTTGGGTGGTAGTAATATCACTGCAGGGCTACAGTGTGTAGGAACCCATGGGGTCCTCACGCCTTGCATGTCCGGCTGCAGAACAACTCCTCAGCATGTTCTGGAGGGGTGTTCAGTGGGGGGGCTTTTGTCACCTAGATTGATGTCAGCTTCCCCCGTATCAAACCGGCCCTTTCTGTCGGGGTCTCCCCTTGGGTGCGATTGCCTCGTGGGTAGTGTCAGGTTCCGACCCGACTCCACGGAACGCTCTGCTCGCAAGGGTCCAGGGTTGGCTACGCACAGCGGGTGGGACCGGGCCAACTATCTACAGTTCCTGGCGGACCTGCGCCACATGGCGGCAGGTGCGTTGGGAGTGTCATCACATATGATACGGCAGTACCATATGTCGAGGTGGATGGAGAGAACGCTGAGGCGGGGACTTGTGTTTACACAACCCCACCCGTTTTCAGGTTTGGTACAGACCCTATTGTCAGGGTCACCAGCAGTGACAGCTCTGGTCAACGAGATCCAATCTCTGTGGACGAAGCAAGCCATCGTCATGGCGTTCTCCTCCCGGTGTTCTCTGGTTGAGAAATCGGGAGGGGGGGGGGGTGTCAGACCCATGCTGGACCTGTCCCATGGGAAGGTTCAGCATTTTTTGGATCGTCTCCTACCTGTTGAACACTGTCAGGTGGGGGTCTGGTTTTCCTCCATAGACCTGTAGGATGCATTTTCGCATCTCCGATCTTCCATCCTAGGGCTTACCTACGCTTCCCTTGCAGGGTTAGCGTATGAGTACCAGAGGCTGCCGTTCGGTTTTTCTCTGGCTCCCCGCATCTTCACCAAGTGCGTGGAGGCCGCACTGGGGCCTCTGCGTCGTCAGGGGTTACGAAGTGTATTCTGCCCTGACGACGTTCTGGTCCTTCGCGGTCAAGGTGGATCGTCGGGTCTCGTACCAGGCAGGTCCCTACCAGCCTGGGGTTTGCTGTAGACTGGAAGTAGAGTACTCCTCTTCCCAGTCAACGGTTGGAGTGCTATGGGCATCCATCTCAGAGCGTGTTGTCGACGGTTACGGCGCTGTCTCACGTCACGTTTTTTCACCGACGCCTCCCTCGCATGGTGGGGATTACGTCCGGACATAGCCAGGCAGGTCTGGGACCAATGCCGTGCCGCCTGGGATTCTTCCCCATACATCTGTTAGGTCAGTTGTTGGGACGGGTACGTTGAGGGGCGCAGGTTCTTTATCCTGATGGTGATACCATCCGGAATGCGCATGCTCCCTCCACTGTCGCGCTTACGCGGGCAGATGGCGTATGTTCCAAGTGTGGTGTAAGGCGGGGGGCCGGGACCCAGCCTCCTGCCCCCTGGATGCTGTCCTTAGTTACCTCCAGTCTCTCCTTGATAGACTGTCGGCTTCGACGGTGAGGGTATATGCAGCAGCTATATCCTCCTATCATGAGGGATTTGAGGGGGATGTCTTGTTCAGCCACCCTCTTGTGAAGCGTTTCCTGCTTGGCGCTCGACGCGTTAAGCCGGTGCAACGCTCTTTGGCTCCGAGTTGGGATCTTCAATTGGTCCTCGGTCGGTTGTCCTTGGCCCCGTTTGAGCCTCTTGAGCAAGTGCTGTTGGAACGGCTGTCGTTCAAGACTGCGTTTTTGCTGGCCGCCACCTCCGCTGAACGCGTGGGTGTGCTTTGTGCTCTCTCGGTACGACCAGAGTGCCTGTCTTTCGTTCCGATTGCGGTGCCACTCTGCGGCCTAATCCTGCCTTCGTGCCTGTAAATATCCGGAGTTCTCCGCTCCAGGGATATTGTGGTTCAGATGCGGGCCTTCACCTGTCATGTCTGGTCCGTGCTTTGGGAATTACCTCAGCCGTACTCAGGACCTCGGGGTCACCGATCAGCTTTTTGTCTGTCACAGTGGTTCTCAGGCCGGTAAGGCACTATCGAACAACGCCTGTCCCATTGGTTGTGCGAGGGCATTGCCCTCTGCTACACGTTGGCCGGGCTGGATCCCCCTGGGGGCGTCAGGGCGCACCCCACTCGTGGGGTGGCTGCCTCTGCCGCTCTGCTGGGTGGGGCCTCGGTGGAGGACATCTGTGCTGCAGCTTCATGATCCTCCCCGGGCCCCTTTGTAAGGTTTTACCTCATGGACATGACCGGGGGTTCTGTCTCCCAGGCGGTTCTGGGGTCTGTGGCCTTTCCTGCTTCCCGTCCTTTGGTAGGGTAGCAGGAGTGTGTGGGTATGGGCCACAGTGTGTTAGGTCACACGTGGTTCCGCCTGTGCTGTGTGTTCAAGGGGTTCTAGTTCCTCCTTGCTCGCACTCCGGTGGAGTTGACTGCGCCCCCCCTTCATTAGGAAGGATGGGGTGACGGGACTCCCCAAACCCCTTGATGTGGGCTTACGGGTCCTCAGGGGGTACATTTGTCGGGCCTCGCGTCCGCTCTAACCCATATCTCGATAGGCTTAAGAGCGGGACGTGATAAGCCAAGTACGATATATAACGATAGGTTATGTATATAACCTAGTTGTATGAGTACTGGCTGAGCGTCCCGCTCTTAAGCGGCCCTGAGTCCCCTTGAGGGATCTTTTACTGGAAACGGGATTTTGGCGAGGAAGAGTGTATTGGTGACCATGCCTACTGTCTTATAGGCTACGCCTCCATAGAGGCGGGACCCGGCAGGTGTGGGTGTACTTCTTTTTATTCGTGATGGAGTACAATAGGTACATGAGATGAGGTATATCTCGATAGGCTTAAGAGCGGGACGCTCAGCCAGTACTCATATAACTAGGTTATATACATAACCTATCGTTATCATTGAGGTGTGTATAGACAGAGCCACGGTGATGACAGGCAGACAGGTTATCATTGGGGTGTGTGTGTAGACAGAGCCACGGTGATGACAGGCAGACAGGTTATCATTGGGGTGTGTGTGTAGACAGAGCCACGGTGATGACAGGCAGACAGGTTATCATTGGGGTGTGTGTAGACAGAGCCACGGTGATGACAGGCAGACAGGTTATCATTGGGGTGTGTGTGTAGACAGAGCCACGGTGATGACAGGCAGACAGGTTATCATTGGGGTGTGTGTGTAGACAGAGCCACGGTGATGACAGGCAGACAGGTTATCATTGGGGTGTGTGTAGACAGAGCCACGGTGATGACAGGCAGACAGGTTATCATTGGGGTGTGTGTGTAGACAGAGCCACGGTGATGACAGGCAGACAGGTTATCATTGGGGTGTGTGTAGACAGAGCCACGGTGATGACAGGCAGACAGGTTATCATGATCATGTGGGGGAGGCTATAATAATTAATTGGACACAAGGGGGCGTAGTGGGGGGGAAGGTTGAGAACCACTGCAATACAGTTGTTAGCAATGCTATCCATTGCAATGCATTTTATTTTGTGAACCAATCAGAAGCCTATTATGTGAAAAACTACAAAATCTTTTTCATTTAGAAAGTGAGTTTAGTAGGAGAAAATAAAATGTTAAACATCAGTTTGCACGTACCACACTTAAACAGATGTGTCCTTCAGTTATTGGTGTAAAGTTGTGGAATTCTCTCCATAGTGAGCTTAAGGGATGTACTAGTGTTTGTCAATTCAAAAAGAATTATAAAAAAATATATATTTAGTCAGTATGAAAGTCAAATGTGATCTGAATAGTGATACATTTTTTTTCTTTTTTTTTCTTTCTTTTATTCTTTATTCTTTATTATTATTATTTAATTTTTTCTTGTTTAAACTGTGGATTGTTTGTTTCTTGTATATGGTATAAATGATTATTTTGTGTAAATTAGGTTGTACGCCGACCATCAAGTAAATACTTGTTTAGTTTAGGAATAAGGGGCCGGTAACTATAAGATTTATTCTTCTTCCTGCTCCTTTTGTCCATGGTATGATATTTATGATTGTGTATGAAGAACTCTGATTGTATTGATTCCATGTGGCAAATAAAACTCTGAATCTAAATCTGAATCTGAGGCCTATTATGTGCACATACTATAGGTTGACATGGAGTCCTGCAGAAAGAAATGCCATGCTGTTAAAAAAAAAATTATAGTACACTAAAACACATTCTAATATCTTGGAAGTATTTCTTTCTAAATAGTTTGCTAGCCTCTCTGTCACTATATTAAAGAAAATCATACCTTCTACATTATAGAGGGATAAAGTCCAAAACTGGCTCAAAACCGAGGTCTCTTTCTCCTTTGGGTATTAGCACATTTAAATGGATCCCTATGAAATGTTGTCCTGACTCGCTCCTCCTTCTTTCTCTTCCTCCTACGCTGTTCTGCCATCCTGCTAACCCACTTCTTAGCTCTTCCTGCAAAATTCCCTCTCTCATCCACTGTAGCCTTTCTCCACTGCTTTCTTAGCCGTCTCCTCTCCTTCACTCATTTCTATATGTCTCTTTACCGCCTGGACCGAACTGGCTGCAATCTCTCCACCATCTTTCTATGAATGATTCCAAATCTTTCAACACTGCACTCATAGATAATGTGTCCCATCTTCTCAGATTTTCCACTATTACTTTAAACCCATCTAACACCTTTATTAAATCCATGTTAACTGTCTCCCATTCCTTCCTTTCATTTTATATAGGCCATTTAACTTTCTGCCCACAGCTCTTCTCTCTGACTGGCTGATATCCTGATATCCTGCGAAGTGTGGTTTTCTACCCATCGCAACTTCAAGCGACTGACTTGACGAACTACTGAAGAAGTACTGATCAATGCTGAAAACCTGCACTCCCTCTGCCAAGCACTTCTTCTTTCCCTGTTGTATTCTGAGGCCTTTTACTGTTGTTACTTTCTGCCAGTCACACGTTCTGCCAGCCTCTACCAGTGTTGGGCAAGTTACTCAGGAAATGTAATTAGTTACTTATTACTGATCACTTGTTTTAAAAGCAATCAAAATTGACTGATTACTTTGTATTAAAGTAATTAGTTACTTTACTGGTTACATTACTGGTTACTTTATATTACTATTATCGTTGTTATTTGTCCAGATGACAGCTGTGGTGGTAGCAACGTCTACCTCTCTGAGTGTGGCCTTCAAATTAGCCTCCATCACCGCATATTCTCTCTCTCTCTCTGTAGCAAACGTCCTTCTCTGTTGGCAGCTTGACACTCTTCTTTGTGAATAGGAAATATCTCCTCGATGATATGCCCAGTGACGAGCTTCTTCAGACCGTCTCACTCATTTGTGGTGTTTGCCCTGATCTTAGATCAGTTTCTCCTGGCACTGGTGACTGGTAGAGGCTTCCCTGTCGGCGTCAGGTTTCACATTGTCGCGCTGCCCTGTCAGATGCTTTATCAAATTAGATTTAGTATTTTTTGCGGTTGCAAACTCTTTGCTCCCCCCCACATAGTTTACAACGCACAGCTATTGAACGTGTAACGTTACCTCTCTCCCTGCTGCTTTTTGGCTAGTAGCTCTGACCTGCTCGCGCACACGCCATGCGTATTTACGAAATCTAACATTAAAACAAACAAAAAAAACACATCACTTTCTGGCAATGATGTAACGCAGTGTTACTTCGATTAGTAACTGTAATATAATTACTATTTTATAAATTGTAAAGCCTTACTTTACTCGATACTGGGAAAGTAATAAAATGACAGTAACTTTTTTAATTACAATAATAAGTCATGCGTTACTGCCCTCCATTGATGCATTCATCCGACATAGTGCTGTTCTCTATAGTTCTAGTTCTAGAGGACTGAATGAATGAATGAATGAAAACTTTATTTAGCAGATTGCAGAATGGGTACAATACAGTACGGCTCAATACAGAGACCCAGTCATCCATCCTACTCATACTGCTGTTCTCTATAGTTCTAGTTCTAGATGACAGGTCAGAGACCCAGTCATCCATTGAACCGCTCATCCAACTCATAGTCCTGTCTGAGAGACAGTGGAGAGCGGTTGTCTGGTAATCGTAAGGTTCCCGGTTAGACTCCGGCCCCTCCCGGGTGCAGCATGTCCTTTCCTGAATTTCCCCAAGAGGATCTATAAAGGAATATCTTATCTTATCTTATCCGTCTGTTCCAGGATCTGTAACCATGTGATCTGCTTGTGAGTCATCCTCCGCTCTGCTCTTGCAGACTCTAGGGGTCTTTTCTTGTATTTGTTGTAGCTCTTTTGGGTGCAGTGAAACTGTTTACAGTCTGCGCCACTGCTAGTGGGGTGCTGCTAACCCACGCCAGCCCCGATGGAGTCTATTCCCTCCTGTCAGCCGTCTGTCCAAGTTGTCACATGGATTTTCCCTCACCGGCTCTATTCACAGCAGTCACTAGCTAGACTAGAAATTAATTTATGATAAACAAGACACTTGTGTTAATAATTAGTTCATTATTATTATGAATAGTGCAACAAATCCTCCTACTTGTTTGCCTTCTGCCCCCTGGTTGCACACGTATTCCTGTTACACTGTGGCAGAGGAGCTCATCTGTAGATCAACATAGTAATTAACAATAGCTCAGAGCTACTGTGCTCCTCCCTCATAGCTATTACCCTGTTTTTTTTTTTTATCTACTTTTTCTCCCATTTTCAATTTTCTCCCATCCCAATTTCGTATCGTCCAATTCTACCCTCCCCTGTCTCGAACGCTGTTAGGCCATGCCTCCCACAAGCCGGCTGCAATGTGGACGAAGCCTTGCATCACGTGTCCCCTCCGGTACTCGAGGAAGCAGCCGTTGCATCTTTTCACCTGCACAGCGCGATCTCTCAGCGTCGGGGTCTGCGTGGGAGGGCACGCCGCCCCCGTCGCTTCCTGATTCTGCTGCGCAGGCGCACCAACCGACCTGTAGGAGTCGCTGTCCACAATGTCCGATCCCCACCCATCAGCTTCCCACCCCCTAATACTGCCAATTGTATTAGTATGAACGACCAGCCAAGCTGATAGCAATGCGGAGAGCTGGGCTCGAACCCAGCGTCTCCTGCATTGGTGGTGAGCGCCTTGCCCACTGCACCACCTAGCCGCCCAGATATTACCCTGTTGAAGATAAAAGCCAGCTTCAAATTTGAAATATGCTACTTCGCCAAATTTCATTTAGTTGTCCCAAGATGGTGTACTGGTGCAGACAGTCTTCTCTTGTGGGGAATACTGGTTCATAGAAGTTCTACATCCAGGGTTAGGCTACTAATACGCTCACCACTCAAGATGCTAATTATTATCATCCCATCTTTTATTAGTTTTTATTTAATTAATGTAGGACGTGATACAGATGTAATTGTGCTGACTGAATTAATTCACTTATACTGTATTGTGCCGAGTGCTGTGTGGAATTTCCCTCACGTGGTAATGAAAAAATAATGATATAATAATTTATACAAGACCCTATTTCAATATTAACAACTCAAAAGAGACTACTTACAAAAGTGCTTTTCACAAAAACGTCCGTAGCCATAGCCCAGAGCTATCGTTTTTAGCCCCAGGCTAAGAATGCCCCCAGGCTATTCTAACTCATTTTCACATGCACATGAGAGTAGACTTGTTAGATTAGATTAGATTGCAATTTATTGTCATTATATTTGCATACAACGAGATTTGGGACTCAAACTTAAGGTGCAGTAATAAAATCACACAAGTAATAAAAGAGAACATAAAATACTATACAGAAACATAAAATACTATACAAGAAACATAAAATACTATGCAAGAAACGTAAAATACTATGCAAGAAACATAAAATACTATACAGAAACATTAAATACTATACAATAAGACAATGTTACAATACTGTGTACAATATACAAAATAACAATCACAGTGTCAGACGGTAGTGGGTGGGTATTGCACTGTGGATATTGCACTTGAGGGGGTAGGATGTTGCACAGTGTGGGAGGAGGGGGAAAGGGGGAATTATTGGTGCATATTAGAGTTCAAGGTGGTGATGGCTCTGGGGAAGAAACTGTCTCTGAGCCTGTTTGTTCTGGCTCTGATGCACCTGTAACGCCTGCCCGATGGCAACAGGCCGAACAGGTGGAAGCCAGGGTGTGAGCTGTCCTTCGTAATGTTTTTTGCTCTGTTGAGGCAGCGGGAGTTGTATAAGTCCTTCAGGCAGGGGAGGGGACAGCCGATGATTCTCTGTGCCGAGTTTATGACCCTCTGAATCGCCTTTCTGTCTGCTTCAGTGCAGCTGGCGTACCACAGCTTGTGGTTGAGACAAAGCGTTTGCTCTTTGAGACCTATATAATAATATCCCCATTCTCTGTGGTCTGTTTATCTTTCGGTGGTAATATATTTCTAGGTGCATCCCCTAGCAAACATTGCTGCTGTATTAATAATGTAGTACGAGAGCACGGCTCTGAAACATGGTTTGCTTTGTTATGTGAAGAATCTACAGTACAGTACTTTACACTAGACAACTCTATCTTCTTGTTGAAGCATAGGGAGAAATAATTCACTCTCCCTGCTTTTCTCTCTATTTCTAAGTGACCGTACCATATCACTGGCAGTGGTTTGTGAGGTTTCCATGGTAACTGTAGTTACAGCGTGTGTGTGTGTGTGTGTGTGTGTGCGTGTGTTTGCGTGTGTGTGTGTGTGTTTGTGTGTGTGTGTGTGTGTGTGCTGTGGCGAAGCTCGATATCCTTCAGCATATAAAGTGAGCTAGCTGGAAAGCTGTCTGAGCTTACATAACCACTGGTATAACAGCAGGCAACACAAAGCCAGCCTCGATGAGATTATTCTTAACTGTTGTGGTGGTACACATAACATACCATGCCAATCCTGCACGTGGGCGGTAGCTTTATTTGACTTCTTTGTTCTTCTTCTTGTGCTTGCTCTTCCAGGCCTTGATTCTATTTGCCATGCAGTGGAGTCATGCCTGCAGATGAGATCATGTTTGTTCTTTTCTGCTCAGCTTGCTTGTGTGATCGTCACCATATCCCAGAAGGTCACATCCCAGTCCTTTGATCATTATATAGGATCAGTTGCTTTAATCCTACAACAATCGCCTTTCTGTTGACAGGATCCATGTGTTTGTCAGCACTTGGTGGCCTGCAGAGACCCATCCTACGTCGGCTTTCTACTGCTCTTGCCATGTTGTCCTAATGGTCATCACCACTTCTTGTATCCCGAAAGGATGAGAAAAACCGAGGCACTTGACTTTTGGTGGAAAAAATAGACACCTTTATTTCACTGCCAAATTCTATAGACTCCTTTATGATTGTAACCGAGTGGATTTGAACCTGGACCATAGGATCCACAGGTGGCCGCACTAACCAGCTAAGGGGTCATGTGGGTGAATCTGGAGTGAGTAAGGATTTACCCAGACAAAGGTAGACGCAGCTGATAAGGTTTATTAAGCTTACAACCCAGGAGAATTGGCTGGAGAGACCCGGCGAGTCCCTGGCCGGGGGTCTCGTAACGGGCTCCGCGAGACAGGGGGACATGATGGTCTATATAGGTCATAAAGACGGGTGTGTCCAGGTGAGGGAGACAATTGGATTGGATGGGGGGGGGACATGGTTTGGGGGGCTGGTCGGGGACTGAAGGTGAGAGACGAAAGGTGAATGGTAATGGCATGGGGGTTGAAACATGGCTGGGGATTGTTTGAGGGGGGGGGGGGGGGGGGGGGGGGGCTATTCTGCCACAGTCAGACCCGTTAGCAAGTGCTGGTTGACTGCGACCGACTTGTTAGTAGTTTACAGTCGTCCTCTCCTCCCGCTGAGAAGTGAGTCCTTGCACATTCTTTCGTCCACACGCGCACTTTCCCAGGGTTAAGGCACTGAGGTCCCACCCCCATTGCTAGGTGAACCTAGACACAGGTTCACAGGGCAGTGAGATCCCACCACTGTCACCAATGTAATCAAGTGGATTTGAACCTGGGACCATAGGATCCACAGGCAGCCGCACTAACCAGCTGAGCTACTGTAAAGTGTCAGACCTGTTAGAAGGTGCTGGTTGACTGCGACCGACTCGTTAGTAGTTTACAGTATCAGTATTTGATTGCCCTGTACTGTCTCTGATTGAACACAGACAATTTTGTTGTAGCCTATTATGTGCCTCGCTCATTATACAATGACAATGAAACTGAATTTAATTTAATTGAAAATGTAATCATACTTTATGATTAAAGTATTATTAACTTTGATGCGTTTGGGTTTCTTGACTTCTTGAGGGAGTGACAATCAACTAAATCGTGAAGATTCTGAAATACGTAATTATTTTTATCATGTTCTGTTCATAGGCTGTGCCAATGAAATAAAGGCCTTTTATCTTTATTTTTTTCACTAAAAGAGCACTTTCTTTTTACCACAGTGCTGCAGACTGCCGCTGTGGGCTACAACTGGCAGGTTGTGGTCACTCATGGATGTGTGGGAGTAGGAAGGTTTTGTGTTGTTTTCACCTCAAAGGGCATAATTCTGCTCTCACTTACAAAATATTAACAACAATTACACTAGTGGCCGTGCTGCTCCTTACACGAGATTTGAGAACTATATGTTTATCAACTACTATAGCTAACACAAACTGGCTAAACAGCTAGCGTTAGCTAACCCAAATTGGCTAAACAGCTAGTGTTAGCTAAGCCAAACTGGCTAAACAGCTAGCGTTAGCTGCCTCTCAACACAGTGAAACTGGACTGTAAGTGTTTAATTACACTAATATAATCCTATATTGCCTCATTATTGTTAACATATTGTGCTGTGAAATACTCAATTCTGGTGTGCTGGGAATTGAGTGGGAATTACGTTGCACTTGCTCCCGATGTGAACAATATACAATATTCTGAATTAATGTATTAATCAGTTTCCAGACAGCTGAGTAACCTTGTGTCCTTACTGTAAGTGTGGTATTATATGATGTGTAGAATCTTGAAAATTGTGGAAACAAAGCAATAACCTCCCATGTGCTTGCAAACACCAAAGTAATCATAACTCACACATAAAATATATGCATGCTCATAATAGAGGTTGTCTTATTCTGATAGTAAACATTTTCTTCCTTGTTTGCAGAAATGTGCTGCAAACCCAGCTGGTTTATAGCGCCCTCTAGCACCAGTCACTTCTAAATGAATGGGAGTGAATGTGGCTGCATGGCCAAAGAATACTTCTAGGGCCATCTACATACTACATAACAACATACTCGTAGGGCCGATCGTAATACCAGAAGAAGAATATAGTTCACTCACAGCTGTTTCCACTTGCTAGCTGTGTTTAACCGATTAGCAGTTGTTCAAGGTGATTATGTCACAACTTCGGCAAGTGAGTGGGAGACTTGTGTATCCCGCAGTCATAACCGGTTTCACTACAAACTGAAATCCCCCTCTCTTGCCCATTGTAGATTGTATAACTTGAAGCTCCGAACAAGCTATTTCAGGAAATAAAGACAGCCTTGTTGTCAAATAAGCCTCATACAACTCTCTCTCCGGACTGAGGTTACGGTTGGGGGATGGTGGTAGATGTTGATGGATGCTCCCTTTAACACATTCAGCGCCAATCACGAGTATAGTCGGGTTATCTCGCCGGGTCGGGTTTTGATCCTTTGATCTTTTTCCTCTATATTCTTGCCGATTGAATAATATATATGTATATTCTGTGTCTATTTTACCGAACCTGAAACGTGTTTTTCTAACAATCACAGTTTTGTGTTTTACCAGACGTAAAACATGCTCGGCAAACACAATCACAGTTTTGAGTTAAAACGAGGGTTTCAGGGAATCAACCAGAACGATTCGGGCTTATTGCACATAACACGTTTTATCTCGCAATCTATGGAAAAAGACTGGATTATCTTGGAAATGTGCGATGTTTAGCGTGTAATAAACTACAAACTAAACAAACTCTTTTTTCCATGTTGGAATACAAGTAGTGTCTGTCAAATGAGCCACACCATTGTCTCCACAGCTATAATACAGAACACACACACAGCTCTGCAACCATCATGAAACACAGCGGAAATGACCATTTTAAGCTGGCCTTCTAGCGGCAGAGATGGGGACAGATTATGGCGCTGAAAGTGTTAATAGTGGCTCGGGAGGTAGAGCAGTCGTCTAGTAATCCGGAGGTTCCCGGTTCGATTTCCGCTCCTCCTGGGTAGCGTGTCAGTGTCCTTGAGCAAGACACTTAACCCCTAACTGCTCCTGATGAGCAGGTTTTGCACCTTGGATGGTTGCCTCCACCGTCGGTGTGTGAGTAGTAGGGATGGGTACCGAATTCGGTACTTTTAAGGTACCGAACCAAAACACGTTGGTACTACCGAGTATCGATTCAAGTGAGATACCAAAAAAATGTATACGTTTTTTAGAATTTTATTTTTTAACATTTTTTTTTTACCTTTTTTCTTTTTATGTCAACGTTCACACGCACAATATATGCTTACCTCAAGTCAAGTCAAGTCAAGAGTTTTAATTGTCACGGCATACAGGTATACAATGAAATGCGGGTGGTCTTGCCCGCAACGATGTGCAATACAGTGGTACAACATATAATAGAATCAAAAAATGAAAAAACACATTGTGCAGTAAACAGGTAACAGGTAACATGGAGTGACATCTCGGTATCTGTACATAGTTATTTACAGAGCATATGGGACATGCTAGTTAGCTTTGGTAGTGCAATACACTGTTCCTGTTATTCTAATTTAAAGTGTCCTTTCCTTTGGCCATAAGTGTGCGTGTGTGCGACATGAGTGTGTGCCCGCTCATGTTAAAGTGTTAAGTGGCTGCTCGTGTGTGAGCGTGCACAGTGTGCGTGTCGTGTGTGTGTTCATGTGTGCTAGGATTTGACTTGATTCAACAACAAAGCAGTCGGAGCAATGGCAAGCCGAAAACTGTCGAAATTGTAGTTATTTGAAGTTTGCATCACTGAGCACAGAGCACAGATCAACAACAACACTAAAACGACATGGCCCCCCCTAAGAACCACCAGGGTAAAAATTCGCGCTGAGCCGTGGATGCACTCCGAAATATTGGCCACTATGAAAACCAGAGACAAATAAAGCTCTGAGTTTCGTAAAAGTCAGTCAAAGCTTACAAAAAGCACGAGCAGTGAACTCCAAGCCCACGCACGTGACTGAACTCAAACTGGAAAGAAACGACGTAAACTCCATGATCAAAACTGCAAAAAAGAATTTCATCAATGACAAAACTGAGGAAAACAAAAACAAACCATGTGAACTTTGGAATTTACTCAATAATCAACTAGGCTGCAGTAAAAAAACTTAAAACCAGATTCTCAAACATAAACATAAAAAAATATCTAATCTACGAATTCCAATCTGGCTTCAGAACATCCCACTCCACTGACACATGCCTTCTCTATTTGAACGACCACATCAAACAAGAGGTGGACGCGGGCTAATACTGCGGCATGGTCAGTCGCTGGACCTACAAAAGGCCTTCGACACTGTCATTCACTCCATTCTGATTGACAAGCTAAAAGCAATTGGTTTTAATAGTCTATCAGTGAGCTGGATGCAATCCTACCTTGAGGGGAGGGAACAGATGGTGGAGGTAAACGGTACCCTATCCCCCCCCCCCTCACAGTGAGCTGTGGTGTTCCACAAGGAAGCATACTAGGACCGCTACTGTTCCTAATTTATGCTAATGACATGTCGTCAGCTTGTGACTGCAACTTGGTTATCAATGAGCCATTCCCTAACCCTGCACTTGAATGAATGATATGATGTGGACACTCTAATTGTTTGAGGTATTGAGTTCCATTGGTGGGATGCTCTATATGAAAAGACGGCCTGGCCAAATACACTTTTTTTTAAAGGGATTGTACAGTCCCCCCTTGCCGCACCTCTAGTGTTCCTGGTTGAGGCAGACTTGAGGTTGATGAAACCGGACTTATTTGTCAATCTTTGAGTGAATGGGTAAAAAAAATGCGAGGAACAAAAATTGTAAAGCGCTATATAAATGCAACATTTACCATTTCCCTCCCCCCACCTTCTTGTGTGTCTTGTGCCTTGCAGGAATGACGTGCCAGGCCAGGAGTTCCTATGTGACCAGCGAGATCCGGTGGGGCTACCGCTTCACACCGGTGCTTACCCTGGAGGACGGCTTCTACGAGGTGGACTACAACAGCTTCCACGACATCTACGAGACCAACACGCCCAGCTGCAGCGCCAGAGAGCTGGCCGACATGAACACCCGTGCCCGTCTGCCCCTGACATGGTCCCTGGCCAGCAAACTGAGCCAGCAGGGCCTCCTGGGGTCTGAGGTAGAGGGCAGGGACAGAAAGACAGGCCTGCGCACCCAAGAGGAAGGCTCGGAGGAGCAAACTGAGAGGAACGGGGACATCGGCAACATGGAGAGCGAGTCCAAACTGTGAGGGGAGATGAGCGGAAAGCAGAGGGAGCGAAGCAGGTTCAAGGGCCGTGTGTGAGAGATGCGATGTGTCTGCCCTCACAGGGCGGCTCCACAGGCTTGCAGGTCCCGGGTCACAGGGGTCCCAGGTAGAGGACGCTGGGGGGCCCATGAGCATGGTCTGTAGACCGAGATGCCCTGCGACAAGCACACAGCTTTTGCCCTGAAACAGTCGTTTGTCGTTTCCCCCAAAACATAAGACACATGGGTGACTGCCGGACTGGGAAGCTTCATGGGGCAACTGCATGTTTCAAAACAACAATGTGTTATCCTCTCTTGAAGATATAAATTCATATTATAATTTTTTTTTTATTGAAAGATTGAAACATATAAATAACAAATAATATATATTCTAGGGGCGTTTGCATTTGTATTTTTGTACATATATTTGAATATTTGTTTTGTTGCAGAAGTGTGAATATTTGACAGAAAGATGTTTGATACCAATTCATTTAGATCAGTTGTGTACATATTCTATGCCTTATGTACGAAGCTTTCTTTATTAGAGGTTTGGTTTTCAGAAATATATAAGCATGTATAAACATTAACTGCAGTTCATTTATTCCGTATTGTGTACATAAGAGAATAATGTTAGTAGTGATAGGCGAAACGGTATATCTCTTACTGGATGCAAACCCTAGTTTAGGTCAATGGCATCTACAAATTCCCAAAGGAGAGAGGTTTGTCCAGCCCACTAGTGCAACCGCGCCTACAAAACAATTATCTTATAGTCTGATGTATCAAACACAAGGAAGCAGGGTTGGGTATCAAGAACTGCGCATCCAGTGGTACCGGTTCCAACATGGTTTATACCAGGGGCTCTCAAACCTTTTTATACCACGACCCCATTTCATTTAGGATTTCTTCTGGCGACCCCACGCTTAATGTATCGCGTAATTTCAATGTGGAATTAAGGAATATCAAAATAAAAGCACACATTGTTAAACTTGATCATTACAGCACTATGTTATCAATACACATTTATAAAACGAGGCATATTTTGCCAAAATATGTTGCCAGAACATTACAAAAATATCGATTTTTTTTTTTACTTGCCAATGTGCAAGTCGCGACCCGTAGTTTGAGAACCGCTGGTTTATACTACCCGGACGCGTGGCACCAACATGAGTACAGAACAGTGTGATGCAGCCACATGATCTGAGTTGCTGGTTTCCAGAGGCAGGTCAGAGGGAACAGAGCGAGAGTTACGGACGTGACAGCGGCACTGATAGAACAAGAGATGCCTTTCACCAAGTTGAAACTGGGTGAAAGTTGTGATTTGGTGTTTGCATGGTATTTATAAAAAAAATAAGAAGAAGATGTATTGATTTTGGCACTGTTTATGAACCGGCATAATTTTAGAGTACTGGTTTTGGCACCGGAATTGACTATTTTAAATGATACCCAATCCTACATGGAAGGCTATGCAAGCTACACCTCTAATGCATAGTTTGTGTAGCTTTCCATGGGTCTGACATGTCGGGTTACAATCCCCTCCTAGGGCCCATGTTGTGTGTTGCCATGTTGGTGCTGAACTAGTTACTTTAACCAAGTCTTCTAAACGTCACTGTGAGGTCCCATGGCCACTCGTGAGAGTCGTTGTCCCTTTCAGGTGTCCAATAGCACAGCCGAGATGAGAACTTTGAGGAGGATTGCCAACAATAAGGGGTATCTGCCATTGAAAGCTAAAGCGTTACAAAATCCCATGACAATTCTGAGAAAACATTCCAAACAATGTACACCTGAAAAAGAGTTATGGGACTTTTAGAGGGCTTGGTTGATTCAGGCAATACACAGCAAATCCTACATCTAACCTGCCACCTTCTTTGAAATGTTGTTCTTGGCAACCATTGGCTTCAGGCAATGCCCTTTAAAGCTGCATTCTGTAACATTTGCACATTGGTGGGGCCTCTCTGGCAGGGAAAGGTAGTTGCTATTCCTGTCTCCAGTACCCAGAAATTCCTTACTTGTCGCCTGTGTGATGTCAGTAAACTGGATATGCGCATGCTCAGCCACATCATGTTCTTCTTCAGCTGGAGTGGATTCAGTAAGAGTCCTGGGTGAGAGTGGCAACTTGCAGAATAACGAAACACACAATGCGTCTGACTCTGAAACAGATATGTAATAGTCAGACTCTGATTTTCATCTGTAAAGAAAGGTGTGATCATGTGGCCAAAATACACATCATAAAAGAGACAATGTGTCTTTTTTATTTTTATGAATGAATCAAGTTGTGGAGCGTGAACAGAACATTAACCCCACCAGCGCTTCAGCACAGCACCCACCTCCGCTGCTCTAGGGGGGGGGGGGGGGGGGGGGGGGGACAGTGGCTCGGGAGGTAGAGCAGTCGTCTGGCAATCCGGAGGTTCCCGGTTCGATTCCCGCTCCTCCCAGGCAGCGTGTCGATGTGTCCTTGAGCAAGACACTTGTCCCCTAATTGCTCCCGATGAGCAGGTTGGCACCTTGCATGGTTGCCTCCACCGTCGGTGAAAATGTGAGTAACAAATTGTAAAGTGCTTTGGATAAAAGCGCTATATAAAAAAGCAGCCATGTACCATCTAGTGGAGGCTAAGCATGGCTTAGTGTTGTGTCTTACCAGACCATTTTGAGGCTAGAGCAGCAAAGGCAAGTGGTGTGTTGAAGCACTGGCGGCCTCAGTACACACTCCAGAAGTTGGTAAATTAATAGAAGGGAAAGAAAAAGACACATTGTATTTTACAAGTATTACACAAGTATTTTAAGTCTACATTGAGGTTGCCAATGGAGTGTGAGAATTTCATTTGTTTTAATCTTGATTAAGTGACACTATTTCATTTAAAAAAAAAAATGAAATTATCTCACTATTTTGACAGATTATTTCACTTAAAGAAATGGGATTCTAAGAGATTAAATTAAGATATAGATTTTGTTTGCAGTTAAATTGACAATCGGTATGAGAAAAAGCACAAGATAATTGAAGAGAGCTCAGATATAGGGGCACTGCGGAGTGCATTTGCACCCAGATTATTTCTCCATGCTGTAAACTCCTAGAGGTACATTGTTAATGAATGAAGTGATAAAACACAGAGTTATACCTGTGCAACCCAGGTGGATTTGAATGGGAACACCCTCTGGTCAAGGGATATATTATAAGATTACTAGGATCCAGGCAGGGCTGCCCTGCTATACCTGCATGGTTTCATTGAACTGGAATATGGTCAAGTGCTGTGTTTCGTCCACCATTTACTGTCCGGGTTAACTTTTGTTTTAAATGCATTGTTTCCTGCGAAAGGTGTTCATTATGATGAACTTTTTTTTCTTTCATTTTCAGCTTTCTTTTCAATAATACATCATACAATGTTTGACAGTCTGCTGTCTAGAGTCATTTTCTAAATGGTAGAATGGCAGAGGCTGCAGCAGGGAATAAAGCTGAAAAGATCCAGTAGATCAGATCTGATCCATTCTCTGCCCCTGAAAGCAGTGTTTAATACAAATCGGCCACTGTCCTCTGAATAAGGATATCTCAAAATGACTGAATGGGTGGTCGGACAAAAGAAAAAGGCATAATTCATAATGTGTTGTTATTTTATTGAACTAATACATCCACCTCACATGCAACCTATTGAGTCGTTGCACAGGTGGGAAAGTTTGATTAATTTGATCATTTTCAGGTCTTAAAATGTTTGGAAATGGCACAAAAATTAATTTAATCCCGATAAAGAACCATTGTCATTTTGCATAGTGTGATGCTTGTTGATGAAAAAAGATCTTCAGCTATAGAGTGATGTGGTCTGGTTAACATCAAATTGTTATAAAGAAGGATCTTCAGCTATAGAGTGTGACACAGTTAACATAATATTGAACAGCCACTATTAGCATACAGTATATCATATTGATCCAATTCCAATTCAGTGAAGAACTGAAGGTCGAGAAAGTCAAGAATGAAAAATGTGCAGGAATCCTGAACCCAGCTAGCGGTTGTAGAACAACTCAAGGTAGCTTTGGTTGGCTTCCTGGCCCATAAATGTATTCACTACTGCATTATTTAATTCATTTAGATATCCAGCTGTATGAATCCATGCAAATTGTTGATTGGTGGTACACAGAAGTTTCACCATTACACAATAAAGGTCTCTCTGTATGGCATGGCTATAATATTGGTATGGCAGGTTTGGTAATGGTTATTATCACCTGAGCAACTCCATGATGATTATTTATTATTATTCTTTTTAAGATATTTTTGTGAATATCTGCTTTATTTGAAAGCACAGATAGAGAGACAAGAAACATGCCATAGGGGTATGGGATGACATGCATAAAAGGTCAAGGGTCAGATTTGAACCCAGGATGTTACGATGACATGGTATGTGCCTCAGCTCGCTGAGCCACCGCCAGAATTCTATTCTGTCTGGAATGTCCATTTCACTGATTTCCCCAGTTAAAATTCCAGGCAAAATTATCTTTATTTATTTACTTATTGATTCATTTATTTATTCCTTTGTTTATTGTAGCTTTGGGGTCCTCTGTGATTGTACCTCCATTTGGAACATAACCACAGTATTTTGAGGTTATGGTGATTACTAAAGGTATAGTATTAAAATAAATGATCTCCTCCCGACTCCTGGTTATTGAAATACGTTTGGCAAAAAACATTTTAGGACTGAGGAAAAACTTCAGAGAGACTTGGTCCAAAGTAGAACACGGAATCACAGGTAGGGCTGGGAGGTGTACCGGATAATATGAAAGTATATCGTCCTGGATCCAAGCAAAGGTATGGATCTATAATGTACACATTGTAGGAAAAATACTGTACAGTTAACCAAACTGTTCCTTGCAGCAGTATTAAACAAGTACAAAGAAAATAACCATTTTGAATGAAATGAGCACAATGTGAATTGAGTGCCTCAGACGAAGAACCATATAACTGGGTTTTAAGTTTTCAGAGAAACAGTTGTGGTCTATCTCTCCCTCCCCCCCTCCAATACACTCCCACACCCACAGCCTCTCCTTTGTGTAATCTCCTATCCCACTGTCTGCCGTCTAACCCCTCCTCCCTCCTTTACCTTTCCCCAGCCCCTCCATTTGACCCGGCCCAATGTCTCATCCTCCTATCTCCTTCCCACTACCTGACCACACCCCTTTTATCATGTATAAAAATCGATGTACAATGTAAATCTGGGAGCCACTTCCGGGGTCCTGGGCCCTTCTGAAGCCAACTCCTGTTAACCTAATACATTTGGAACAACCAATTATTGACCATGCAGCGAATTATTTCGTCCAGCATCCACGACAGTGTTTTCAAATTTCATTATGTAAAGATGGTAAATTAGAGTGTTGTGTCATTTCATAGCTAACCCTTATACTACTAACCCTAAATACTACTAACCATAAATACTACTAACTTGTATATTACTAAAGACAATCGAGGCTGTGTACTTTCTTGTGATATATCACATTCACACTCCAAGTAATTTGGCTGGACTACAACTGCAAATACATGCTATTTCAAAATAGAGTTATATGGTTCTTTAGCACAAGGGTTCAATTGTATTACAACAAAAAAGAATATATTGTAATTTGTACTGGAAAACGAAACACAGTCAAATATAGTTATACTGTCAAAACTAAGTAAGATATTGTGATATGAAATTTTGGTCATATCACCCGGCCCTAAAGCAATAAATAATAAATAAAACAATAATTAAAATATAAAGTTAACACTTCATTTTGATAGTGTATCAGTAACTTGTCAACAATCTCCAAAAGTATTTGAAATATATTTACTTGTCTGCAATCTACTACAAGTACTCTATTGTATTGAAAATGAATCTAAAGTGTTAAAAATTATTTCACATAGAACTTCTAAAATCGATCTAAAAGTAATCTATAAGTAAGATAGCGACTACTGCTGTCCCTGTTGTCCGCTGTCAACCACCATTTCTCCCAGGTGTCAGGCTCCCCATTCACTTCCATTCATTTTCGAGGACCAAGTCTAAATGTAATACTTCTGAATTATAAATAAAGAAATACAGCAATATTATTCTGTGTAATTTATTTAGTCACAGGTACTTGTTATTCTTTAGCTAATATTGCCATTTTCAAATTACAAGTATAGGAACTATTTCTCATTTGAGGTGTATAGTTTGACCAACTGTAAATTTCTTGCTGTTTAGAATATTTCCTCCAGCAGGGCAGTAAGTAACCATGGTAACCACTCCACACTCCATGTAAGGCTAAGACACACAACACAAACCTACAACAAATTGACTGGATCTGCTTTTATTTTTCAAAGGTAATAACTCACATCAAATGGCAAAACAAACATGTACCTTTGACTCAGTATTGTCTGCTTTATTGAAATCTGCACAGCAGCAGTTTGTTTATACTTTAAACAAGTACCTGTGACTAACTATATTACACAGGATACTATTGCTGTGTAGCTTGTTTATACTTCAGAAGTCTGATATTTAGACTTGGTCCCCAAAATGAATGGAAGTGAATGAAGAGCCTGACACCTGGAGGAATGGTGGTGTTGACAGCAGTGGCCAGTGGACACTATAGCTTACTTGTAGATTACTTTGAGGTAAGAAGACTGCTGATTTATACTAAAGTGAAATATCCCTTTAAGTAAATCATTTGCTTCATTTGAGATAAATTGGCAAATATGTAACATTTTGTATCATATGCTGCTCAGATTTCATATTCAGGATTTTAGGATGCAGTTATGGGTTTTGAACATTATTTTCTCTTCAAAATTGCTGTAATTCTGTGTGCATGCATATGCGTGTGTGTATGTGTGTCCATATGAAAGAAGAGAGAGCAAGACACGATTTATGAATAATAAATACAATCAAGTATTTGACTTGGCTGTTGAGGTTCAGATTTAAGCGTGCTGCACTAAGTGAACCATGGGGACATTTCATCAGTATTTAGGCTCCACTGCTACAATTTTGTATTAACAGAGTTAAATACACTGTGTTAGAATAAAAAGTAACAACACATTTCCTGTTTACCGTGTGTTTTTCCCAAATTCGATTGGATCCGGCGGTTATATGGTTTGGCCTTTCAATTATCTAAATGACACATTTAAAGACATTGGTCCCCAGATTCCACATGGCAAGTTTGGTGAACATGGGGTGAACAGGCAAGTAAAAAATGCACAAATACCATATTTACAACTGCTAATAGGCTACTCCTACTGTTGGGAATTGAAAGGATCATAGATCATGTGACTTTTAGTAGGTGATTGGAAAAGACTTAAGAGTCCAAGGTCTGTTTTCATAAACATTCTGAGAACACTTCTGTACACTTTCAAGTGCTAATTTGTAAAAAGTGAATAGTAAAAAAGTATTTCTCAAGCAGCTCGCATCAACTTATACATTTTCTTTTTCAATTGAAGCTACCACACAAAAAAGAAGACATAATAAAGTTTAGTGTCCGGTTCAGTTCTGTAATGCATTTCCTATAGGGTGACCAGGTGTCCCCCTTTTGGTTGTACTGTCCCACCATTTGACCGAACGTCCCACATATTGAGAGGATGTCCCACTTTTTGAAGCAAAAAAAAAACATTGGTCTCGGTGAAGACCATGTTATTCTAATAAAAAAAAATTACATTATCTATCTGTCCCACTTTGTCCCACCAAAATCTTACTGTTGTCCTGCTTTTGGACTTTTTGCATCTGGTCACCCTAATTTCCTATAATGTTGTTCCTTTAAAGGTGCAATCTGTAATGCCGTCAAACAGCGACCTCTATATGTTGAGTGGGGATATGGGAGGGGTTGCTATCGCTGGCCGCAACTTAGGATCTGCCAAGAGAGGTGTGGAGAAATTTACACTATAATAAGTTATTATATATATCTATTATATATATATAGCCACATATAATGTACCTATATATAATATATATACTATGTGTGGAGAACAATAGCAACCCAATAGCAATAACAAAGAAATGTACACAAATTGCAATACAAAGCGGGTTTCTTTTGCCTAGAGGTCGCTATTTGACAGATTTATCTCTCAGTGTACTTTAACTTGAAACAAATGATATAAAAACTATATCATGAACAAATTGCTATTGATATCCACATGGCATCTGAAGTGAAAGAACACAAACACAGACTCGGTATTAAGTTAATGAACTTTTTTTTTAATATATATATATATTTATATATATATATATATATATCATACATAAGACCGTTTCAATATAATACAAAGTGCTCTTCTAATTATAGTATTTTTCAACATTATCATATACACAGCAAGTATTGACTAGATCTTACAATCTGTGGACACAGGTGTTTTGCCTTTTCCCATGCTGCACATCAGACATCCCGCAAACTGTGTAGTTATTAATCACTCATAAACGGACTGGGGGGGGGGGGGGGGGGGGGGCTGGTTAGGTGGGGTTTTACAGAAAGGCAGGAGTGGCAGAGAAGCCAAAATAACCCTTCAAAACTGAAGGAAACTGCAGGGAGCAGAGCAGAAAATCGTAGGCTCAAAATGGGAGTAAACTGGATGTTTGTTGACAATGCACAATATTTAGACGACCAGATTTCCCCACTCATGTATGGCAGCCCGACTTGAAAACAGCGGCAGTGTTGAGCCGCAAGCAGATTCCAATGTTAGTAAAAAATAAATAAAAAAAAAAACAAGAAAAGAAAATACAAGTACATAATTGCGTATGTATTGTTCATTTAGCTTTGTACAGTAATATACCCTGTTTATTCTATTCAATAGCTACTCTCCTGGTAAAATCTTAAACCCTATATATTTTAGAATTTGCTCTGGCGTAGTCGACTTACTTTTGGCCTGGAAGCACCAGACTATATTATCACAAAATAAATAAAGAAAAGAAAGCTTCCACTGCATGGTCTCCACATTCACAATAGGAAAAAATTTGTGTGTTCTAGGCTTCCTTTATTTAAAAAAATATAAATATATACATAAATTCAATTTCAGCTATTAAAATGGGGTTGAAAAATGTAACTGAAGCCTGCTTTTCAATTTTCTTCCCCCCCCTACGGACGCCTCATCTCAAGCTGTTGTCGCCACTCTTACATTTTTCACTTCTTTCCTCAGGCATCAGATTATGACAGCAAGGTGGCTCTGATCATTTGACTTGTGACACCTCCTTCACCTAGTTTCCTTTTGGATGCAACACTGATCTTTAGTCAAAACTTGTGTGGATCTCAAGCTATTTTGGACCAATACGCCTTTTCCAAAACATTCCCGTTATAATTTCAACCGTGTACAGTGCCTCCACAATTGGGGCGTCTTCAAAAATCAATTGTGCAAAAGAAATAAAGAAGAAGGGGGGGGGGGGGGGGGGGGGGATTTTAGCCACTGCCATGAGGCCTCTGCCCGGAAAAGAAAAAAGAAATAAACTATTTTAAGGCAGGTTTAGCCAGGCACATTTTGAAATAACTTCTAAATCCGTGTCACAAATTGACGTTTGTTAATGCACTCTTGTTGGACAGTAGGCCTCTTTCGTCTGTCTCGTGGAGACATAACAGCCCCCTCAGTGATACCCTGGAACCTGCAGAGTAGCACCCACACAATCCACTTCAAATGTACCCCAAGTCCTTGGTTACAAAAAAAAAAAAAAAAAAAAAAAAATGTAGAAAGAATGTTTTTGTTAGGGCTTTTTTTTGCGCAAGGTTGGGGAGGGGGGCAGCTCTGTAGGGCTGTCCTAAACTGAATAAAGTCGACTACTTGTCATAGGATTTTGTCGACTAATCGATCAGTTGATTTAAATCAACAAATGTGAATTTGTTTTCCTGGATCACTGTCTTGCAAATGACTGCAGTCATACAGGAGGACCTTTTCAAATCTATTGCTGAGTGATCACAGATGAAAGCACATTTGTAAATATTATTGTGATGCCAGATATATGCTTACATACACATATATATTTGTAGGAAATAACTCATTCAGCATCATGGACAGGGGGAGAAACAGAGGCTAAAATGTCCTAGTCGACCAACGACCCTACCGACTGATGAGACTAAATCCACTAAGAGGCAGCCCTACTGAATGATGAGACTAAATCCACTAAGAGGCAGCCCTACTGAATGATGAGAAAAAAACCACTAAGAGGAAGCAGCCCTACTGAATGACGGGAAAAAAACCACTAAGAGGAAGCAGCCCTACTGAATGATGGGAATAAATCCACTAAGAGGCAGCCCTACTGAATGATGAGAATAAATCCACTAAGAGGCAGCCCTACTGAATGATGGGAATAAATCCACTAAGAGGCAGCCCTACTGAATGATGGGAATAAATCCACTAAGAGGCAGCCCTACTGAATGATGAGAATAAATCCACTAAGAGGCAGCCCTACCTCAAGTCCTTGGTTACAGGGGAAAAAATGTCCTAATGATGAGAATATATTTGTTTGGCTTGTGAGGGTAAAAAAGACAACCAGCTCTGTCAAGGATATAACCAACAGTAAATGTACTGAGCAACAGTCCCAGTTTTGCTTAAGCAATAGATACAGCCGTTTTGTACTAACATGAAAAAAAATAAAAAATAAAGGTCTTGAAACACCTTGTAAAAGTGCACAACTGCTACATTATTTGTTACAGACATCTATGTGCTATAAAAACCGCTTTGGTACAATAAATTATCAAAAAGGGAAAATAAAATCAATTTCTTTTCTCTTTTTTTTAAGTTCACAGCATAATTGTGAGGCAAAAAGCTGTCACGTAAAATTCTGCATCTTTTTATTTGCAAGGTGAGAAGACATTTGTGCAGAAGCTCTGCTAGAGTAACTAAATGCAGAGTAAAACAAAGCCAACAAAACGCAATTAAAAAAGCAGGAAGGGACACATTATCTTATCCCGTCAATGTGGCAAATACAAAAACAATCAAATAAACTTCTGAGCTCACAAGGTCTGACAATAACCAGCTATTGCAAGTAAGAAAATAAAATAAAAACGTTGTTAAAGGCCTTTTAAATCACAACTATCAAAACACCTTTTCTCTATACTGTTGGTTTAGAATTGATGTCTTAATCAAACTTCAAAAATACAGGAAAGCTATTTTCCAACTGCTTACACCCAACATGATATCCCTCCCACATTTTAAAGTAAGAATCTGTAATGCTGTCAAACAGTGACCTCTAGGCAAAAGAGCCCCGCTTGGCATTGCATTTTGTTTTGGTCTGATATACGAGTTTAGCAACTTATTATACTGTGAATTTCTCCAGACCTCTATTGGCAGAGCCTGAGGTGTGTACAGCAGTAGCAACTCCTCCCCTATACCCACTGAAATCCAATCCACACAACAGACAAAAATAAAAACTGAGGCGTCTGAACGCAGCCGTATTATAGTAATTCAAGGGGCCCATGTCTGTATATTGTTATGTTATTGATGTCATTGTAAGTAGTGTCTATAAGTGTTGTACGTCTAGTTTAAAGTTACAAAAAAAAAAAAAAATGTAAACAAAGCGCAGTACCATGTTGTCACCATCGCCGTTTGATGACATTACAGATTCAGCCTTTAAAAAGTCAAAAGAATTATAAGGCCAAAGGATTATGGAAAAAAATTAAATAAGCCAGTACTGAGACATCCATACTTTAGGTTTGGGCTGCATGGACAAAGTATAGTTATAGCTGGCTGGCTGTTTCTCATTGTATGGCCACGGCCCTTCCTTCAACTGCTCTGGGAATCCACACTAATCTCATGATGTGTCATGCATTTCCTACAAATATGGCACAATGACGCCATGAACACAGCTCACTGGCCACAGCTGTCATTTGATGATAATCACCCTTTTGCCTACAGAGATGATGATGATGATGATGATGATGATGAACTGTAATATAAAATAAGTTGGATCTTTATTTATCCCTGTGGGGAAATGTGGGTGTCAGAGAGCACCAACAGGAGAGGGAGAGGAGGGGTACAGGCAGGACATTATGAATCACCAGATCCTTCTCTCCCCTACCGTCTCTCACCAGATCCTTCTCTCCCCTACCGTCTCTCACCAGATCCTTCTCTCCCCTACCGTCTCTCACCAGATCCTTCTCTCCCCTACCGTCTCTCACCAGATCCTTCTCTCCCCTACCGTCTCTCACCAGATCCTTCTCTCCCCTACCGTCTCTCACCAGATCCTTCTCTCCCCTACCGTCTCTCACCAGATCCTTCTCTCCCCTACCGTCTCTCACCAGATCCTTCTCTCCCCTACCGTCTCTCACCAGATCCTTCTCTCACCTACAGTCTCTCACCAGATCCTTCTCTCCCCTACCGTCTCTCACCAGATCCTTCTCTCCCCTACTCGGTCTCCATCTCAGCCTTCCTGCTGACTGGATGGAGAGCACTGTCCACCAAAGAAATTAAGATTATGGGCTGCAGCAAAAACACAGCAGTCTGCTGCCCTCTGGTGGTACAACAATGATGAACTGAAACCTACTCTCCAGAATGTCAACCGCTGTTAGAACACAAGTAGAAGAAGACCGCAGCATAATCAAAAACCTTGCATCTCAAAAATGTATCAGAAATCAACCTCATTTATAGGGCGGCTGTGTGGCGCAGCGGACATTGGGCTTGTCACCAACGCAAGAGACACCGGGTTCGACTCCGGCTGTCGGCGTTGCCTCCGGCTTGGGCCGGCCGTCATACTGGCTCAATTGGCAGAGTCAGCGGGGTGGAAGTCGATGGGTGGTAATCTGGACGTTGTGGACAGCGACTCCTACAGGTCGGTTGGGGACGCCTGCACAGCAGAGACAGGAAATGGCGGGGGTAGTGTGAGCCTCCAACACGTTACACCTCGCCAATGAGAGTCCGCGCTGGCAGGTGAAAAGATGTGACAGGCTGCCTCCTCGTGTATCGGAGGGGACACATGATGCAAGGCTTCTATCCTCCCTACAACCAGCCAGTGGGGGGCATATGTGAGCAACGTTCAAAACAGGGGAGGGAAGAATTGGCACAGTGGAATTGGGATGGGAGAAAAATAGAAAAAGTCAACCTCATTTTTGAATATTGGGTCATATTGGGTTTCAAATGGTTTTCATGGGTGCTAGGGCCATGAAATTTGCTCACAACATAGAAAGAAGCATACACTATTAACTTTCATTAATCGAGTGAAAACATGAAACTCATTAAAACTGGACATAGGAGGTTTTCGCCGAACAGCAGTGATTAGGCCATATCGCTCCATCACTCCACACAGCCCGCAATTCAATTATGGACCTTTTTTATGGACTTTTTTTTCCAATTATGATGAAAGAGGGATGAAAAAAGGAAAATGTAAATGTATGGATAAGAATTGCTGACAGAAAATGTAAATGATGGCACCATTATTTCTATCCAAGAAAATACAAAGAAAATCTATGTGGCAAACTGACTGTCGCCCATTTTACCACAAACCTAAAAGTCAACTGGTTAACAGTAAAAATGCAGGCCATGCAGTGGAGTTGATTGAAAAGTGTGATGATGACAAAAGCATGTCGTATTCATGTGGCGATGACAAACGCATTTTTCGTATTTGAACTACAGTAAACTCTGTGTGAGGACTGGTAAGTGGCTGGATGACACATCTAGGGCTGACCCGTTGCCATGGCAATAATCTATGCCAAAATCAACATTTCAATGTTTCGTTTTTTCTCCCTTTTTTAGCACTCCAAAAATGTGACAACATTAGCATAAGAAATAGCTTATAGAAATAATAATCCAACATTCTTTTTGAAAATCAAGTTCTTCTCAGACAAGGATATTTAGTCATGGGTAGGGCTGGGTATCGTCATTGGTTACCCGATTCGATTCAATTTGATTTCGCTTCAGTTAGGCTCGATGGAGGTTTCAGGAGGCCAGCATTTGCGATTGTTGTCAAACGATGTTATTTGGCCCAATTGAGTTTCTGTAGCAGTTCGGCAGAAACTCGGCACAAGGTAAACTAGAGACATCTGCAGGGCGGGAGGGCGCACTAGAAATAACAATTAGCGGAAATCTTCACACATCCACTGAAAAAAAGGCATGGATCTTGGGATTATAAGAATCGAATCAATTCAAATGAAATGATTCGATATGGATTCTTTCGATATTCGTTTCCTGGCCCTAGTCATGAAAACGTTCAGAAAACCTATCCAACCCAAAGCTCTCATCTAACCGCTTTTGCGCACTGGAAGAATGAAGCTTGGATTATTTGCTGTGGCTGATCATTACTATTGAAGCTTGGAAGCCCAAAGACATGGTAATGGGGACAGCCCTAGACAAAGCCGAGATGAGGACCGCTAGGTGAGAGATCCGAGGCCGGGTGGTGGAAAGGGAGAAACCAAACCGTGGGTTCTGCACACTGCGGATCAGTAATAATCTCCCCTCTTACTTTTAAGCAGCTTTTTGTTTTCTTTGCACTTTTTCCCCCCTAAAACTTTTGTTTTTGTTTTTTTAACACCACCATAATTATTTTTTCTTTCTTTCTTTCTTTTTTAATTTTAATTATTTTTTTGAAAATACACAGAAAACACCTTCAAGCCACTTTCATTTTAGTCATGAACTGGCGACAGAACTTTTCTGTATGCAGACTCCTGCCATCGGAGACTCCTCCCTGTCCATGCCTTGCCTCAACCCCATACCGTGGTCCTCCGGTAAGTAGTGGGCGGGCCCTGTGTTCGTGCCCACGGGGTAGGTGGGATGAGCCGCCATTCCAGTCTCTTGTCTGGGACTGGAGAAGGCCCCCAGTCCCATGGTCATGCTGCCGTTGTGGCCAAAGTCTAAGGCTGTGTTTGCGGGGAGCGGGCGCAGCTGGTAGACCTGGTTGCCCTGGTTACCAGTGGAAGAGGAGGACGTGGAGGACGAGGAGGCGGAGGAAGACAGAGAGGTCATGGACAGGTGACCGCGGGCCCCCCCCACCGAGTCATGCGTGGATGCGTTGTTGGTGGGGGAGTGGTAGTGGTGAGGCCTGGGTCTGGCGGGGCCCTGCGGCTGTCCGTGGGAGTGGTGGGGGTGTCCGTGGTGTCCGTGGTGGTGGGAGGAAGCGCAGGCCCGCGGGTGGAGAGCCTTGGGCTGCTGGGGAGGCACGTGGACGGTGGTCTCCTGGACCGGATGGGTCTCCACCGTCACCAGCTGGTCGGTCCCTTCGCTGCTGCTGGCCCAGCTGATCGCCTGAGGCAGAACATACATAATACAGGAGTCACTTTTCAAAACACTGGGGGGAAGTCCAACGATGCTATATTGTTTATTGTTTAAAAGGATCCCCATTAGCTGTCACCTAAGTGGTGAGCTAGTCTTCCTGGGGTCCACACAGAAAGACAACAGAAAACACAAAACATAACAACATGAGATACATATGACAATCACAATTAACAATGATAATCTAAAAACAGTAAAACATTGTAAACATCATTATCAACATCAGAATATTTTGCTCACATATTTAAGTAGTGCATTCTCGGGTGGTATTTGAAAGACACTTTACTATTCAATTTACTTATGTTCAGTGGGCAGTTATTCCAATGATTGATGGCACGATAAACAACAGTCCTCTTTAAAGCATTCGATTGGAACCGGGACTGACAACCCAGCACTTGGGGGATTGATTTATTGAAAACTTTATTAACAGATTGCAGAATGGGTACAGTACAGTACAGCTCAATACACACAATTGCAGTGTGGGATGCAATTGGGATGCAGACCAGAGAAAGAGTTTCGTCTTGTTTACATCAGGGTCCCCCATTTTCAATTCATCATGACATTTATGACATACACGACATACAGATATACAGTACTGGGTATTGAAGAAGGTTTATTTATTTATTTGACATTGTATGGCAGATCAGGGTCAGATGTACAAAATGATGGAGATTGCACTTAAATTGGAGGAAAATAGGAAGGTATGACTCTTTAAATGTTAATATCCTGAGAAACAAAGTTATGAGATATGGCTTTTCAAAATATTTGGAACAGGAACTGAGCAGCATCTCAAAAGCGATCTAGCTACTGGATCTAACATGGGTTGTGATTATGCCATCTAACTATGGCTGTGATCAGGGCTTGACATGAACTTTTTGGCTCACCAGCCACTGTGGCTAGTGGTTTTCCAAAGTCACTAGCCACTCAGCATTTTCACCAGCCAAAAATCCCCACACTCGCGCCCCCACCCAAAAAGTGTCAGTAGTGTGTGTGATAAAATAACATCTAATCCAATAACATCTGTCCCCACTCGAACATCCCACCCACCCAGACAGTCACACTTTACATTCTCTGTTCCTGTGTAGCTATTTGTGTAATGACAGTATAACAAGTATTGTACTTAGTCATTGTTGCAATGTACTTACTGCATTGAATTGACTCATAGGAATAAGGTCAGGGTTAGGATTAGGAATATAGTTAGGGTTATTGTTAATAATAAGAGAGAGAGAGAGAGAGAGAGACAGCTGTCCATGGTGCTGATCAACTAAGCGACCAACACGAGACCGCGCTGATAATGTGCAGCATATTTGCGAGTGCTCTCTTGACTGAGAGGGTGGCCAGTACAGTACCGGGGAAATTTTTATAGTGTCCCGTGCCACTGTCAACTAAGATACATACAATCGGCTCAATTGAC